>NC_135543.1:14839790-15144598 GCF_045843805.1 Urocitellus parryii
GTTAGTAGTCTGTAGGAACGTTCCCTTTAGGTGGCAAATCTGTGGTTTGGACAAGGGCTTGCCTGTCTCACAATGGCCTCTGTTTCCTAGGTCGATTTTCTGAGTTTAAGAGATTAGAATCAGCTTTTATCATAGCCTTGTGAATCAGTAATTATTATTTTTTGGTTGCTTACAATAAGCCATTCATTGTTCTGAGGCCTAGGGTGTATGGCACAAATAGAAACACTGCTACTTGCAAATATTTCCTATTATATCGGTAATAAATACCATTAAATAAACAATAATACATTATGTGAAATTTTGGAAGAGGAATTTGTTCCCTTCCTGTGTAAACTTGAATATGTCAAGTTCATTTAAAGCAGAGGAGTGTGCTGACTGATATTAATGAGCTTCTGACATTGTCCATCTGTCTTGTTATCTGTTTTTCTGCCCTTTAATTATAAAAATGTGTGTACCAAAAAAGTTCGTACTCCTTAAAATTATTTTTTATTTATCTATCATTCTAACTATTACATTTTAATAAGTAATCATTATGATAAAATCTAGGAAGATAGGAGTGTTTGAAGTATGAAGCCCCTGTCAAAATATATATGTATTCATATATATATTCATACTGCCAAGTTACAAGATGGGAATTCTTTTCTCCTCTCTCTCTCTCTATATATATATAGATTTAGTTTAAGAAAATCAGGATAAAACTATACTTTTATTCTGAACTTCACTGTTTCATTTTGAAAACATCTTTATAGGGTAATGAATTCATATTTATCTCATTAATTTTTTAAAATATTTTGCTTTAGTTGTAGTTGGACACAATACCTTTATTTTATTTTTATGTGGTACTGAGGATCGAACCCATGCCTCGCACGTGCCAGGAGAGTGCTCGACCGCTGAGCCATAACCCCGTTATTTTTAAAAGGCTGCATAGTAACTCATTTTATGGCTATACTATTTTGTATTAGTTTTCTACCCTTTTGATAGACATTGGACTACACTAATTTTCAATAATATTAATATCATTTTTTATACTCTGGGATTTCTATGGAGCATGAGGGGTTGGTGGCTAGATATAAATGTATTTAAATGTAGAGATATTCCCCACTTGCCCAACAAAATTTTTATGCCAACTTGTGTCTCCCAGTCATATTTGAAAATACCTGTTTTCCCCCCAGAATGTTGACTCTTCAAGAGATTTATCTGTATTATTTTTTTTGTAGCTGAGTAGTTTTCTCAGCTTTATTTATTTATTTATTTTGGACATATCATACATTTGAATCACATGGGATACAATATCTCATTTTTCTGAGTATACAGGTTGCAGAATCACATTGGTCATGCAGTCACATATATACACACAGTAATAATAATGTATCACTTATCACTATTTTTGGTCATGCCACTTAGTCTCCTGGAGTCCCTTTCGTCTTGAGTATCAATTCCCTCTCACCTCCCTCCCCAAAAGATTGCCTTTGCTTTCTGCACTCCCCCTACTTTGTTTCTCACACGCGTTTCCTCTTTCTCATCTCTTGCTTTGGCTTGGAAAGTTATTTCCCTCCTTTTTTGCTTGGTTAATTTCTATTCATCTCTTAGAATCTGATCAAATGTTAATTTTTCAAAGAAATTTCTCTTGCCCTGACTAGGTTCCAATACTATGGGTTCCAATAATATTAGCTCTTATGGGAGCTCTTATAATTATAGATCTTATAATTTCCTTATAGGAGTTTTCACTCTTTTCAGTGTATATTTTGTTGTGCAATTATCGTTTAAACGTCTGTCCTCTCTGCCAGCATGGGAGCTCCGTGAGGGCAGGAAGCAAATCTGTCCTGTTGACCAGAAGCCCCCAGCCCTCAGCAAACCACCTCATATACAGTAGATGCTCTAAAAATATCTGTTGGATAAATTCCTGTGTTACTAGTGCCTGACAAAACACCTGGACACAATGAGCATCAATAAATCATTCTTGAGTAAAATAAAGACTAGCTATAGTCTTTTTAAAAAATTCATACTGAAAAAAATAGTGTGTCACATTAGATTGGGTAGAGAGAAGTGATGGGAGGGGAAGACAGGGGAAGGGGGGATAGGAAGGACAGCAGAATAAAATAGACATTATTATTACTGTGGGTATATATATATGACTGTATGACCAATGTGATTCTGCAACCTGTACACTCAGAAAAATGAGAAATTATACCCCATCTGATTCAAATATTTGATATGTTAAGATCATTGTACTGTCATGTGTAACTAATTAAAACAAATTAAAAAAAATTTTAAAAATTCATACTGCCAAGTTACAAGATGGGAATTCTTTTCTCCTCATTGATTAATCTTCAGTGGCAACAACAGGGCCAAGAATAGTAGGTACCCAATAGCCATCCGTAGAGGTACTGGCCTGTCCAGAGAACTTGCCAAGTTACAAGTATCAGACTGTTAGAAAAACGTCCTCATTTTCTTCCAACTTCATCAGTTTTGATCCAAATCTGTGTTCCTTGTTCATGTCTTCCCTTAGGATGAACAGAACCCATCCAGATGTTAGCCCCAGGTGAGCCCAGGCCTGTCTAATCCTGGGAGACATTCTAGCAGAGTGTGGGTGGATGTGCCCAGGGGTGGCTAGTGCCAAATGTTACAGACAGCACCACTAGAGTTCAACATGGCTCCACCCTGAGTCACTTGTAACACCTTGGACCATCTATTTAACCTCAATGAGCTAACAAGAGTGCCTGCCTGATATAGTTAGTGTGAGGATTAATAGAGGTAATATATGTAAAGCACTTAGAGCAGTGCCTGACACATAGTAAGTGCTTGATAGATGTTGTTATTATTATATTAGTCTAGACTCCCAGCTGGAGTTATGTGTCTGTCTCCCTCCCTTGAAGTTAACAAGGGATCTGCACCTATAAAGATGGTATAGAAGTAGATTTGGCTTGTTTGCAAATTACTGCCCAGAAATTATTTTTCCAAAGCCCTTTTATATAAAAGCCATATAGTTCTAACTTTTTCTTTTTTTTTCTGCAAATGCCTGTGATAGGAGTGGGTATTATCTTATTTCATTGAGAAGTCAGAGGCATAGGAAGGTTAAATGATTTGTTCAAGGACATAACGGACATAACAAATGAATGGTGACTGGGAGATAGAAATTATATGACTTCTAGTCCACTGCTCCAGACCAGGCTCATTCTATTTAGATGTTATGTTCATACTTAATATTATAGATCCAAACGACTTGGACTCATCTCCCATTTCCTGTACTGCAGCAGTATGCAGATGGTGAACGTAAAAGGAAGGTTACAAGTCAAACGTTGTATCATAGACAGAAAGACTATAAAATTGAATCATGGTCCTTTATATTATTCTACTTTTATGTGAGGCCTATTCTTTCTCTTTACTCACATGAAAATACTATTTATTTGCTTTGTGGAGAAGGCATACCCTAGTCTGAAAATTATTTCTGTCAATTGCAAAATAAAGTTATCAACTACATAAAATAATAAAAGATCACCTTGGCAACTTCAAAAATAATAAAGTATGCTATTAGAAGAGGTAAATTTTTACACTAGCAGCAATTTATAATAAAACATTAAATCCATATTTATTGCACGAAAAATAAATTGGACCACATTTATACCCACTACTTTATAGCCACATACTATATTATAGGAGAAAGCTGTAATATATAATGAAAATGCACAAATAGAGAAATATTTCCCAGAGCTGTTTTAGTGACTCTGACTAGGGTAAGCTTCTTTTCTTAAGATTACATACTGGTATTTCACGAATTGAAACTTGGAGTGCAGGTTTGGGTTTCATCCCCTGTGGAGGGGAATTAATCCACATAGGTGTGGGAAGAAGGGACAGGTCAGCATCTGGCTGTGGGACCAGATGCAAGACTTGGCAAAGGTGGGACTTCCAAGAACACTGGGAAAGGAGATGACCATGTGCTGTGAGGTCCAGCAGATGAGCAGCACAGGAGTAGGGTGCCTGTACCCGCCCAGAGGAAGAAAACAGTCTGGTTGCCTGCATCAGCCCCAGGAAGGCCACAGGGCCTCAGAGATGCCTGGTGGCAGATGTGCAGGCAGAGACCAGAGCAGAGGGACACGGAGGCCGAAAGCCTAGGCAACAGAGGTAGGAGTTAGAGGGCACAGCCAGTGACCTCAAGGATTGGTAAGTGTCTCAGGCACAACTTTCAGGTTTCTCTCTATTCTGGAAGGGGAAGAAGACATGGAAGAGGAACAAAATTGAGTTTAATTCTTTAAAAAGGATGCCCCAGGCTGGTAAACCTTGGGTACAGCCATGTGATAGAAAACACAGTACTTGTGTTAATAAGAAAAATACCACCCTGCTCTGTGACTTATTAAACACTTATTCTATGCCTAACACTTCTTCTCTCATGCAACCCTTACAAAAACCCTGCTAGGAGTCAAAGATTGTACCCATGGTCTAATTGTGGAAACTAAGTTCCAAAAACAGTCAGTGAATCCCAAAGTCAGCAGTGGAGGGGTTAAAATTACAGTAGAACTTGTGAAGTTTCAACCTGGCTCTGCTATCTCTGCCACTTAGGAGACCAATTGTCTCCAGAGTTGACAACAGAGGTCTGATGATTAAAGTGATACCACTAATTTGAAAGGCATATTTTCTAGAATATAGACTGCTGATTTGTCTTCAGTATTTCTTTTCACTGAGAGCGCAAGTGCTGCCTTGTTTCTACCTTTTTTTTTTCTTCCAGAGTTGGAAACTGAGTGGCACATTTCTCTGCTGCCAGTTAAGAAACATTTTATGGCAAGTACAATAAGACCCAATTCATGCTGACTTACAGAGAAAATAAGCTTGTTTGTTCAGGTAATGGAGTAGTCCTGGAGTTGCAGGGATGGTTCTATTGGGAAAGTTCAGTTGTTCTGCCTGAGCCTACTTTCTGCACATCTCCTGGGTCCTGAGTCTTCCCAAGAGTGTGCTACCCTTTGGTGGCAGAGAAGGGGGAGCAGCTCCAGGCCTCACTTTGTGCTCAGGAGACACTTCAGTTTCTTGGACCCCTCACCCCAGCAAGTGTATGGAGACTCACTGTGGTTGGATAGGTAAAGGTCCTCAGAGGGCCTCATGTGATGTACTGGTTGGTCTAGGATTGGGCAAGGTGGACCCTCCCTGCACCTAGAGCAGGTCTCATGGGGCCGTGTGCAGGATGGTGAGCATCTGTGTGCTCAGCAGCTAAGCATCACACATCCCTTTGGAGTGATTGACATGGGAGCCATATAGTCAAAACCTCAACTGGAAGGCACCCCAGGTGTTTCCCTTGGGCTCTGTGTGCACACCCTGGAGGCTGCCTCTCATATTGTTATAAAGGTGCAGGGAGGAGTTACCGAAGATTGAGGTACACAGAAGACTTCATTCTTTAACATTTTTTTCCATGAAAAATAATGTAAAATATAGACATGATAAATAAACCAAACAGCCTGAGGAAATTCTAATGAAAATAGAGTCTCCCTCTCCTTCATCATCACTTCCTGTTTTCTACATCATTATCCCTCTTTCTCAAGGGAACCACTGTGATAGATTTTCTGTGGAATTCCAGAAACAATAAATGCATACATCAATGTGTATTTCCCCTCCATATTTTCATAATAGAAAAAAAATTCCCAACTCATTTGGAGAGCTAGTACAATTCTTAGAACAGAAGAGATTATACAAAAGAGAAAGCTAAGATAAACTTAAAATGAATCAAAATATAAGACCTGAAACCACATACTCATCAAGGATTTGGGGAAAAGGAATAACTGTAAGAGTTTACATTCTAAGTTTACATTCTAAGTACTAATATCATTTAAAATCATATAGTATAAACAATTAAATTTGTGTTAGCTTTTGCAAAATTCTGTCCTTGGTATTATTATTATTATGTTTCTTCCAATAGCTTACTTATGTTCTCAAATAGTGATACCTGTTGACTTAAAGTTTGTTTGGTATTTCAATAAATTTTACTGAAATCGCATTTTAATAATTTTAGTGACCTATATTTAACATATAATAAGGTCTATACACAGAGGAGTCTTTATCTTAGTAGCTGCAATTGGCTGATCCCAACTGCTACAAACTGCTGCCAACTCCTACAAGTTATAGGTGGGTGGAAACGTCCTTTGGAGCCCATTCTTGTCTTGTCAATCTCCACTTATGTTATATAGCTATGTTTTAATGTTGAGACTCTAGTTCTCACAAAACTTCAGGGAATGCATCTTCAGAACCCAAGAAAAGTGTGCTTTATTTTAAGTGGTTTTTTTTTCTCATTTGAAAAAGAAATCCAGAACAGGATATCATAGGACCTGAATGTTTATACAACAGAACCCCTATTTCTATCATGTGCCATTAGTTAGTTATTTATGTACTATATTCTGCCATCGCTTGTTAATGAACTCTGTTGGTCCTTGGTAACCAGGTGAATGTTGCTGCCAGTCACATTTTCCTGGTAGGCACTTGGAGAAAATGAGCGTGTGAACAGTAAGCTACACATGTTCTGCATACAGAGTCTGTCCAGTGCCCCTAAAGGGAAAACAGAATGGAGGGCCGAGCTTCCCTGATGAGAGGAGAGATATAAGAACACATTTTAACCACTGTTTTGAACCGAGCTTGTTGGATTTAATTGAATGAACCTGGGTTAGAAAAGCAACTATTCTAAGGTCTGCAGAGGATACAGAGATAAATATGATGCAGTTCTCTCTCTCAGAGTTGAAAATTAAGAGGCAGGTGGAATTCTAACTACAATGCAGTCAGAATATTACCATAAAGGGGAAGGGGGAAGAGATGAATTTAAGTTTTGATTTCAATTTTTGAGGTAGGCTGTGAAATTTGGGTAGTTTTTTCCCCCAGGGAATTTATAACGCATTTTATTTTGAAATAAAAACTTACAAAAAGACCCAAACATAATATGGAGAGAAGGTGTGTACTCATTGCCTGGCTTCTCCCGATGGTATCATCTTACATAATCATGGCACATTATCAAAATCAGGAGATGGATGTTTGTGAAATACAATTAACTAGACTGCATACTTTTTTGAATAGCCTTCTAATATGCAGAAATTTTGAAGGTAAGGAGACAGGAATTCTAGGTTGAGAAAATAGCATTTGGTTGAGGGTAGGTCATGAAGGAATTTGGGTTATTTAATAAATCTGCTGAGAAACACTTAAAAATAGGAGAGGCTTTTCACTTTACAAATAAATTAATGAAGGCCAGAGAGATTAGATGATTTGCTTTTTAAATTTTATTTCTTTGGTTAATAAAGTTTAGATATATTTTCATCATATACCTAAGCCTTGGTCTCTTATTTCTCCTCAAACTATTTTCTTTGATGCAATAAACACAAAATTATCCTTTTGTAATCTCTATAAAGAGCCCATTGTATGCATATTTCTCCCCTCTGAGTCTGGAGAGCCTCATATACTGCCTGGACACAGCAGATGCTCAATACACTTTTAGTGAACAAATGAACCAATGAGTTTCCTTTTTAGCTCCTAGAAACTGGAGAAGGGAAATATCAACAGAGGATAATAAGAGGATAAATTATATCCACAATTAGTCAACTGCAATGGAAATACATTATTAAAAGTCAATTTGCAGTTGTACAGAATGACAGCTGCAAGAAGGAAGCTGGGCAGAGAAACACATTTAATTTGAATTATGATGAATTAAAAATGTACACAGGTAATTACCCCCATTCCAGCAACGCTGTACAGGAAATCTGTAAATAAAAGGTCTGAGTATCCGATGTGCAAAAGGGTATATTCTCATCTTCTGCACTTTGAACACATTTATCAGACATTGCTTCACTGGAATCATTATGGTTTTTAGCTTAATTCCAAGCTTAAAAACAGAATCATTACAGAATGCTGCTTTTCTTATCGAACAGTCTGTAAGATAGCTTGTTGCCAAATTAAGTTGTACACAGCACTTGTTAACTTAATTAGCAACCTAATGGCTGAACCATAGCCTGACAGAATGCGTGTTGCGTTGGATGGAAATTGCAGTGAAACTAAAGACATTTCCAGAGAAGAACAATCCAGTGGATATTTACTTTCCCTTTTGGGGTAAAGGAAAACCTGATTGCCTGGAAAGATCTTCCACTTGCTATTGAAGATCGAATAGCTTTACCAACAGCTAGCACCCCCAGGGCTATGAAACAAGGCTTTCTCAAAGGCTGTGTGCGAGAGACCTCCCAAAAGGAGGAAGGATATACTTCTGCCTCTATAAATAGCATAGAAAGCCAACTAATTAATTAAAGGATGCAGAGAATGAACTCCATTTATCACCAAATGGCTCAAGTGATAAATAAATTTTTAAGAGCTTATTGAAAGCAGAACTCAAGAAGGCAATCACCAAGGCTTCAGCGTGATCTATTTGTGAATAACCTTATATTGGCATCAGTTTCAAGGCCTATTGATGGAGACAAACATGGACCTTTTATGTGATAGAGGTTCTGCATAGCTTGACTCACCAACATAGCTTACACTGTTGGGTTGTCTTCAGAATTTGTTGATTATTCTCTGGTTCATATATAACCCATTTGTTCTGATTCCCAGGAAACAGAGGATCAAATCTGATATGCTGTCATGAAATGAGCACAAGGTTGACCCCAATGTCACCCCAACTTCTCAAAATGCAGCATTCTCTGCCTTTAGGCTGCTGTGCATTTTGAATGAAACCCCAGAACCAGAGGATCAGAGACAAAAGACAGAAACAGAGAGAAGAGAGGAGCTAAAAGCAAGACTGTTGTAATTTGGATCTTACACTGAGAGAATATCTATTTGATGTGATTTAGATAGTACCAAATAAATAATGATTAATGATTTCTATGAATATGACATTATGCAGGTACATAAACATACAATATAAATACATAATTTTATACACACATAATACAAATACAAATGTTCCACCTTTCATTTACTTTTTAACATACCTCCTAGATCTCCTGCACATATAAGAAGATTAATAATATAAAAAATAAAATGGGTTTTCTTGGCAGTTCATCTATTCCTAGTTCCTTTAGCTTCTTTTTTTCTGAACTTGTATGTCACTATACTTTGCCAGGGCCTTAGAAGTTCATGTTTATTCTTCTTCCATCTAAAAAGCACCAAGTTGGCTATAGTGTAATTTGTTCCATGAAACACTTTGGGGCAGGGCATATCAACGGTGGTCTCTCTACTGTAGTGGCTCACCCCACACTAACTCCAGGATAAGTGTGTGAACTTGCCTCTATCTGTGAAAGTCCATTGCTTACTTGGGAAATCATAGTAACCATTCTAAAACTAAGAAAAAAATGTTCCTAAAAATTTGGGAGTTGCTTTATGGGGTCTAATTATGGGGGCAAATGTATTAATATTAGTAGGGTCATTGTCCACGATTCAAATAAATGAGACGAGTTAGTTCCTGTGTAAGGAGGCACAGAAGTCTCATGTCCTGCTTCTCCATGTCATGGCATTTTGTGCTGCTCTTCATGTAACAGCTTAATACTTTACAGATCACTTTTATCCATCATGCTGCTGACTCGATTACCATGTGCATTCCATGGTTGTAGAAACTATGCCCTTTTCATCTTATTCATCAGAACATGTTCCATAGGAACAGTCTAGAACCAGGTGATAGTTATGTTCAATACATTGAAAACTCTCCTCCTGCCTTTGTACCCTGAGAGTGACATTTGATAATATAGATCTTTAAGTCAACTTTTACTGACTGAATCAAAATGATGCATGTGGGCACAATGGTGGATTAGCCCACTATTTAACAGATTTTTTTTTTTTTTGGCCCATGAATATGGGGCTAAATGAAAATGAAAATGGCCCATGGCAGGTAACATTCAATTTAGCTCGTGCTTTATTTGAAGGAAAAATCCTAACATATCTATCATACTTAGGGCACCACTAAAATTCTTTAGATTGGCATTAGGTAAGATGATATTATGGGCTGGGGATATGGCTCAAGCGGTAGCGTGCTCGCCTGGCGTGCGTGTGGCCCAGGTTCGATCCTCAGCACCACATACCAACAAAGATGTTGTGTCTGCCGAGAACTAAAAAATAAATATTAAAATTTTCTCTCTCTCCCTCTCTCTCTCTCACTCTCTCTTTAAAAAAAAAGATGATATTACATAGTGAAAATTACCATGGATTAAGAATGGGTGGATGGAAGTAATATAATTCTGTTATACTTTAGGTCTATGATTTGGGGAAAGAGTCTTAACTCTTTAACATCTGAGGTCCTCGTCTCAGAAGAATTTGCCACTTACACAGACTTGTCTTCTATAAATCTCACAAATTTTTGTCCTTATATTTTTTTAAATCTGTTCTAATTATTAAGTGCCAGAGCTGGAACTCTACAAACCCCAAGTCAGTTTTGCAGGACTGTGCCAGAAGGGGGTGCTAGAGGAAGACCACAGAGCTGGAGGGGAAGAAGGGACTTGTTCCTTCCCACTTGTTTCCTCCTCCTGTTTGTGTTAGGTTACCATGGTCTTCCTTCTTCACCTGACAGACAGCTGCAGTTCTTTGCAGAAGCAGCAGCTAATTCCAGTTTGGAATTTACATAACACAGGTAGAACCAGCCTGCCTGTGCCTGATTTTTATCCCCTTGAAAACCCTTCTTCAAATTATCTTCTCAGCCTAGGTGTAGCACCTAGGAGCTACCATCTCCAACGTGCCCTAGGGTTTTTGTTCTGTTTTGCCTTTCCATTGAATAGAGTTAGCAATTTTTTAATTCTACTTATTTCTGCATATTAACTCTTCTCTGTTCAAAGAGCTATTATGATTTCTGCTCCTAGATTGTGATTGGCACAGAACGATTACTTATTTATTTTGGCACATACATACCTGGGTCCCTTCTTCAAGGCAGTCCTAGAAAATACTCCAAACTGATTTGCATCCTATTTTTTTTTTTAAAGAGAGAGTGAGAGAGGAGAGAGAGAGAGAGAGAGAGAGAGAATTTTTAATATTTATTTTTTAGTTCTCGGCAGACACAACATCTTTGTTGGTATGTGGTGCTGAGGATCGAACCCGGGCCGCACGCATGCCAGGCGAGCGCGCTACTGCTGAGCCACATCTCCAGCCCCCTACTTTTTTGACCTCACAACAAAGAGACCTAAGTGATTGCTCTAATGGGCATCGGTAAATGCCTCATGAATACATGTAATGACTCTCAGTCCTTCACTGGAAAAGGTCACACTTCCCTTACTATCCAGACTCTAAGCCACATCTCTAAAGGAAAACACTTGATGTTGACAGCATTTGGGGGTTTACTTATCTTTCTGCACAACCTCATTAAATCATAGGATTTGGGAGGAAAACTGAGAAATCATTTAGTTAAATTTATTTGCTCCACGCAGGACTAAATCTTGATACCTTCATAATTTAGTTTTTCCATCAAAGTGAGACACTACTCATTCATAACATGAGCAGATAAAGAATCCCACAATCTACATTATAGATTTTAATGACTTGATAAGAAATTTCTCATCTGGATGGATCATTTATATCCTATTATATATAACATATATAAACATTTAGTTTTTAAATTATCTTACAGTAAAATTTTGTCCTTGAGTTAATACATAATGTCTTTCATTTGTATCAAATGTTCAACTATATAAAAAGATCTGAAGGAAAATACTTCAAAATTAATATTTACCTCTGAATTATTATTTAATATAGATTATTTAGATTTTCTTAGGTTTTTATGAGCCAGAAATTTTCTTGTTATTCCTACCTGAGCTACTGTAAGTACACTGCAACTTAAATGTAAAACAAACATAAAAGATGAATTTTCCTATCACATCATATTTTGGTCTCAAGCACACATTTATGCAGTTGTCAGAAGCCATTTAATCTTTTAAATTGAAATATCTCAGTCTCTTCTTTAATCATCTTCTGTGGGTCATAACTCAGAAGGTAATCCACCTCTCCAACAATCGCCCTTCTCTATCTTTCTTCCTAAGATGCTGCCTGGATGCAGGGAGAATCCAGCACAGTCTCCTGGAGGGCTGCATATCTGGTCTTGATGCTGTCCTCTACAAGAAACTCTACCCCTGTTGATTCTAGTCATTGGCTCTTGTCCTCATTGTATATCCTGTGATGTGGCCTTGTTCAGTGTGTGTCCTGCACTGTTATTGCTAAAGTGATATGGCCTGAACTTTGGTATCTGGTTTGACAAATGATACCAGTTATAATTACTCATCTTAAGAGGACATGGCTCCATAATGAGACTTCTGTATGTTGAGCTTTCTTCTGCTACCGATCTATGAGGTCTTGTCATGTACTTTCTATTTTAATCTCCAACTTCCCATTCCTATTTCAATCACCTCTGAGTTGTACACCTATGGTCTAATTCAATGATTTCTAGTGTTAGACTTCTAACCATGTTATAAGGCCCAGATTTTTTTCTGACTTAATGTAGGGGCTCTCCAAAGGGCACAGAAGTCTTATATTTAAATTTTTACCAAAAACTGGCTGGGCTTTGCTCTACACAAGTGTCATATTGGCCTTGCTGATTCATTGGAGCTTATGATGAGGTTCCCAAATGTGATAAACTTTGATCCGACCCAGGCTTCCTCCAATTCACCAGTTTTTAAGAAATTCCACACTCTCTTTGTGTTCTGGAAATTCAATATCAGTAGAATTCAAATTCCTTTTCTCACATACTCCCTAAGATAATTTTAGAAATCTATTCACTACTTATACTTTTTTTAGTTTAGTTTCATCATAAGTTTTAATAGTTGCAAAGGATATAATTTTAGCATGTTGAAAATATTGACATTTTTAAAATAGAACTGCTATATCACATTTAAAAATATATCCAGTGTAATCTAAATTCATAAGGATTTGATACCCTCCATCATCCATATTAAAAACACCACACAAGCTCTTCTTTAAAAGTTATAAATTCTGTATTGGTCCTTTTCCTTCTGAGTTCATATTTGCCCTTCATTTTCCCAACAGGATTTATTCTTACATATTGTATACATGAACGTCTTCTAGTCACCATCCTGTGGGAGGTTGAAGAACTGGCCCTAATGCTTTCCCTTGTAACTTTATCCTACCTTCCCATTTGGACCCTGGCATTAATTTGTGGCTTGCTTTGGCCAACGTAGCAGTGGCAAATGTGATGTGAGCCGAGGCACATGAAGCTCTTGAGTGACTAGATTTGCTCTTCTCTCTTGTGCTTCTGCCAGGGCTGCTCTACTAAAGGATCAAAGGCACCTGAAGCAGAGCTGAGTGTCCCCAGTTATCCCAGCCTAGATCAGTCAGCATCCAGCCAACACAGATGTGTGAGCAAGACCCGCCAAGATAAGCAGCATCACTGAGCCAACCACCAGCTGCTCCAGACAAATGAAGAAATAGATGACTTTTGCCATAATACTGAGGTCTTGAGTTGCGTTTTATGAAGATTTTGTGTAAAATCTGATGTATTCTCTTATGCCCTATTATAAAATTAGGCTTCAATTATCCTTTGGGTTTCTGTGGGCATAAGCTCTAAACGTTACAATAATGCTCTATGTTTATCAGTTCCATTATTAGCAGTACCTAGCTAACCCAAAGAATCCAAATAGGTTCTAAAATTTAATGCACATTTATTAAGTAAAAGGGTAAAGTTTTACTGAAAATGCATCCTATGCGATTTATTTTTCAAATATTTCAAGAATTTATGGGTGAATATTATATACTATTGAATGAAACAGAATAATAGTTCTATTTATTTAAACATTGTAACTGTAAAATGCTCAAAAATATTATTCACATAACAAAAGTTAATGGGTTCAACAGTAGTATTATTAAAACAGTATCACTCAACTTTTTATGTCACTTCTGACTGTATACCAAATTTAGCATAATGATCTATAATCAAAAGTATTTTTAATGAATTAGCAGTGGACAACACTATAGACCACACCTGAAATTTTGAACATAAAAACTGGATAACTATCCCATTTACAAAACAATTTTTTAAGTCCAATTAGTAAAGGAATGCAGTTTATCGGCAGAAATACCAATAATTCAAATTGTCTCTTTCTTCATGTCCCATACATTTTTACAACTGGGGCAATGCACCAAAGAATGCATTCTTGTTTGGTGGAGTAGAATGACTATTATGAAAAAAGAAGGGGTGGTTTTTAGGGAGATCAAATTGTGAAAGAAGTGCATTTGGAAGTTGATAACCTGAGAAAGTTAATTTCACTTAAAATATACTTTCAAAAACTATTCCCTGTGAAAATTTACATATTTTCTCAGGAGTAAGCACCCCCCAGGGCTTGGACCACTGTTGTTACACAAAGTCAGAGAGGAGAAACTGTTTCCAGACTCACCCACCCACCCACACCCCATCCCAGCCATTGCTCCTCTTCCATTTCCATAGCACTTTGGATACCGTGCTTGGAATTTAGGACTTCTCTAGAAGGCTGTACCTGGAAAGAACATCAATCTGTAGGGGCTTTGACTGACCCAGAGGTATCTAGCTGTTTTTGTTCCAACGCAATCAATAATTCAGTCCTTCAGGTGCAGAACTGAGGACACTGTGGGAAGTATATGTTGTGTCACTTGTCCACTAGGCAAAACACCAATAAGGAGTGGAGGTGCTGCTTAGTACAACATCATGAAAAATGAAGGTGCTACTGGTTTAACCTTTGGCTATTGAATTCTTCTTGGATTAGCCACTGATCTTTTGTAACCTCTCCTTCAATAAATCATAAGTCTCCCCCAAAATAATAATAATTCAGTCCTTAATGGTAGCCATGCCTCTTCCATCTCAAACCTATCTCAAACCTTCCATCTCATTTCTTTCTGTCCTTTTGCTCCACTCCATTCTGACAACCTCCTGCCCAGTCTCAGGAGAATTCTCTCTTTTGGGCGGTTCCTTCATCAGTTCATGCTTCTATATAAATTATCATAGACTGGGTGAACTGAACAATAGAAACTTACTTCTCACAGTTCTAGGAGCCTGAAAAATCTGATTGAGGTGTCACCAGGGACAGGTTCTGATGAGGGCATCTTCCTGTTACACAGATGGTATTTTAGCTTTGTCCTCACATAGAAAAGAGCAGAAAGAGAGGAAGCAAGCTTTCTCATGTCTCTTATTATCAAGCCAGTAATCTGACATGAGAGCTCCACCATCATCACCTAATTACTCCCCAAAGGTCTTATCTCCAAATACCAGCGTAGAGGGGATTGGAGTTTCCACATAGTAACTGGGTGATAATGAGACCATTACATGTGGGTTAGCACTTTCTCTTAATAACAAATAACATCTTGATTTTTCTTTTCTTTTTATCTTGCTATTTCAAGATTGATTCTTTGGTTAACCTCTAAACTTTGTTCTTAATGTGAAAATCAAAAGTTCTCTGTAAGAAGACAAAAAAAAAGTCTCCATGAATTTCTGAAAGTTTGGTAAAAGCTAGATTGATTTCTCTGCTCCGGTTGCATCTGTTTCCCTTTTGTGGTGAGTGGTAAAAAAATATGGAGATGTATTTTTGTGGGATAGTTATAGGAACATAAAACCCCACATAAAACCAAAGAACAAAACTGATATAGTACCAAAAAGGAGGGGGAAGAGTTATGTGGTATTTCAGAGCATTCTCCACATTACTATAATTATACCTTAACTATACTGAAGTTCCTACATTGCATTTTGACCCATGGTATCCTGAAGTGTGCATTTTGTATTCAGGGGCATGTTCTGCTGGATTATGACCTCATACCCATGCTTCGTGTCTCTGGGACCTCATAGGGAGGCTGATGGTGCAACTTGCTGTGCACAATTCACACTGACCCATGTTGCCAAAGGTGAGGAGGACGCAGAAGATGCACATTTGGTTGGAATGGCTTTTATGTCCATAGCACAATGTCCAAATACTGCAGTGTGGTACCCAGAGTCTCCCTTCATATACTGCATCTAACATTCATGTAAAACCTAAATCTGACCTAAAGCAACATATTCAACCTCTGGTTTCCGAGTGAAGTAGGGTATAGAAAGGCTGTCACTAGACTGAGGCTACAAAGTCTCTGAGGGATGACATCTGGGGATTGTGGCTGGGACAAGCTTCACGGGATGTCTTCACATCTATGTAGCTCACTCTCATGGTTATAGGGACAGGAGAACATCTTCCCTTTGTAGTATCCCTCCAGTGTCCTTTACTGAGAAAGCTTAACATAGTGCTTGTGTTAAAGGAGATGTATTTGAAGGAATGGTGGTGTTTATCACAGAGCAGAGGTTGAAAATGTATTTGGAGCTGACAGGCAATAAATAATAACTGATATTTATTATTTCTCCAAATCATGTGTATTCTTTTATTACATCCTATGGAAATAAGATATCTACCCTCAACTCTGCACTGAAATTATATTTGTTGAGGCAATTGGTTATCAACTGCACTTAGTCCTTTTATATGTAATAATGAAAATGTTGATTAATATTCTCCTCAGAACTATCTTCTCTTGGTTTCCTGACATTCTTTCTCCCCCATATCTTTAAGTCTTTATTTATGTTCTTCTTCCAAGAGTTCTTTTTATTCTTCTGTTCCTTTAACTCTTCTTTGTTCAGCCCTCAACTCTCTTTACATTCTCTTGGGTGAACATATTCAGATCTACAGATGTGGAATAATTAAGTAATGGATGATGATCTTCCCTAAATCTGTATCATCAGCTTGGATTTCGCCTAACTTTGGTCTTCTCCTACCAGACTCCTCCTGGACATTTGTCACAAGAACCATACATTACTGTAGCCCAAATTGAACTCATTGATCTTCCCTAACTCCCCTTCACATAGTGTCTATTAATGGATAATACTGACTTCCTAAATTACAACCGAGCAACCTGGACATTATTCTTACCTCTTCTTGCTCAATCCCAACAATCAATTCTTCACAAAGACCACAAAGTTGAATGCACTTTCTGAATATCTCTCTGGTCCAGCTCCTTAGTTCAGACAGGTCTTCCCTCCTGTCTGGACCATTGCACTGATTTCCAGCTTCTATTTCTTCAAGGTCTTTCTGACTTCCCATCTGTCCATTCTCTAAAACAAATGGTATTGTTTTTAAATTAAATTAGCAACATCACACTTTTGCTCACAGTATACTCTGTCCCATGTAATCTCTTCTGCACACAATCAGTGAGTGCTTAGCAGACAAACATTTCTGCATAAGAGAGACTTTGCTAAGGGTAACAGTTTGCTTTAGGCCTACAGAATGGATCCAGTGCAGAGAAGAGAGAACATTGGAAAGAAATAGAAAGAATGTAGTTAAAGTCATACTTTCTGGGATAGATTAGTATACTTACTTAAAAATGCAGTGTATGGTGTTAAAAATGTGATCCATACGGGAGTGCCTGGTGGAAGATTTTAAAGTGACTCAGTAGGAGGTATTGGTAGAGCAGAGTGACTGATTTTCCATTCAAAAATCTTTCTTAAATCTTCACACTTACCTGCATTTCTATGTATTCTTTCTTTTCTGCTGTTGTAATTGATGTCTTACACCCAGAGGCAAACTCTCTTGGATGCATTCAAGAGTCCAAATAATTCCACCCTCCGAGGGAGTCCTCTGTGTGTTTTCTCCTTCTTGATACTAAATCTTTAATCTTTCTCTCTACTTGAATGTTCCCTCATCACTGAAATACATTTTGCTATCTCTGAGATGCCACTCCCACTCCCTTGAGCCTCTCCTTTCATGATATCCCCCTAAAAGAGTCCTGCATGTCTGTATTCTTCATTTCCTTAAATGTGTTTTATTTCCAAACCCTTCCATTTGGTTTCTACCTCCAACCCTTCACCAAAATTGTCCTTGCAAGTTTGGCCAACAATTTCTGTATTATCCATTCTTATGAATACTCCTCTAGAATATTTTTGTTGTTTTAGTCTGTTTTCCAGATAATGCCACATTTTCTGTCTTTTTGGTTGCTTCTTCATAGTTTTCTCCACTAACCTGTCGTCTCTTAACAAAAATGTCTTCCATCTTTAGGGCTCACTTCAGGGTTATCTTCTTTCCTCACATTATGCTTCCATCTTAAATGATTCATCTGTGTCTTTGCTTCAAACACCATGTGCCAAATGACTCCTGGGGAATTTATCCCCAGGATTGCAAGCACACAGGTATGAGCCCAGGCTATAGACTGTCAAGTCCAAAGAAAAGCGACAGATGGAGAGGCATTATGAAAAATGAGTCAGCCTGATTTCATTTGTCATTACTTCAAACCAAAGATGAATTTTGGATAAACTAGCTAAATTTTAGTCCAGAGCTTTAAAAAATCTTTGAGAAATGAATATTCATTTGGATAAAAAGTTCTCATCTTCCCCATAGCATCACATATTCTTTGTAAATTACATTAATCGATCCTATAAATCACTTTTTTTGAACCAAGAACACCTTAGCAGGTCAACACATATTTCATAAGGAAATTTACAACTTTAAATGTGCCCAGGCAGCCCTTGTGAGTCACCGTTTCCCTGGGTGAATCTGCTACTCAATCTTCCCTCCAAGCAAGCTTCACAGTCAACTCCTGGTATGATCCTTGATATTACTGTTAAAACATGAATTATGAAACTACTGTTTTTTAACCTTATTCATTAATTCATGAAATTTCCTGTGCAGTCACCAAATGATGTGCTTATTAGTTAGCTCAATATGACCAATAGCTAACTGGCAAGAGCTTTTAAAACAACATCTATATTTCAGTAGGACTCGAATATCATTGAACATTTTAAGGCATTAGATTTAAACAAATCTTTACTGAAAATTAAATATTTTAATCATCTTGCTGTAATACTTGGCTTATATTTTTATCTTGATGAAAATGGTATGAATGAGTAGCAAAAGTTCAAATGGTCACCTCCTCAACCCATGGCATTTTAATTACTATTGCAAAAAAAAAAATTTTACTTTTTTTCAAAACTGCTTCTTTGAATCTAAGGTTATTTCAGAGTAAGGGCGACAACCATTCTAATGTTCATAAGCATTCTTTCTTTGTAGTAATTCCTGTATCATTTTTGTAAATACTAATCTTTATTAAATCTAAATAGGCTTTTCTGATTCTTGACTTTATCATATCATTGCATAACTTCTTGATTCTTTTACAAATAATGATGTAAATTCATTAGCTTTTCTTTTATGCTTCATGCAGTTTTTCATAGAAGTAATATTTGATCTGAGAACATCTGCAGTCATTGGAATCATTTCCCCAGTATTTGACACACTAGTGCCTATGTAGCATCAGCTGTGCACTCACAGATTTGGTCATGCCTCTTAGCATTAGTACACAAACATCAGTTTTGTGTATGCCTTGCAAGTCTGGATTGGAACTGATAATGAATTAACTATACCAGTGTCATATTTAGTGATTTCTTTTGTAAGTTTCAAATTCTGTCAATCACTTTTTCTGCTTTAAAAATTAAAGCTACAAAGTAACATTTTCCAACTTGAAATATCTGCCTTCAACAATAGCATCATTCACTGAGTCCCTTTTGAATACAGGTCCTTAAGATGTATAATCTAGTTTATTATTTATTCTAAATACTTACATTAAACATGATAAAATTGTGACTCAGTGTGGCTAAATAATTTGCCAAAAGTCCCTAATAAATGTAAGTGAAAAAAAATTAGGCTCCGAATCATGATTGATTTCTAAAGCTACCCTCCTTTCATTGCCTCTACGAATAATCTTCATTCTGTATCTCTCTGTTGCTATTTACAGGGAGCAGCAACCGGTTGCAGCAACTTCAGAGTAACAAGTTTTGATGTCTTACTTTGACTCTGAGTGTGAATGCCTAACTTTATTCCCCCACTATCTTTTCTGGTATCAAAACTCCTAGAATACAATATTGGCTGCGTTCTGGTATTTATTTACTTTACTCTGCCCTGCCTGCAAACTCTTATGGTAGACCAAGCTTCATAGTCATCACCACCTCTTCCCTCTATAAACCCTCCATTGTTTTGTCCTAGGAACATCGGCCCCTCATTAATGACCAAGACACCTGGCACACATGTCCTGGACTCAAAATGTCATTTCCCCATTAGAAGAAACTGAAGGTACTTGGAGATGAAAGCTAACTCCACAGCTAGGGCAGAGAAGATCCATATTGTGTCAGAAAATAAGGCACTGATTGGAATCAGTGGATAAGGACTCATAGTCTCTATTTCAAATATGCTTCAGGGTATAAAGAGAACAATGGCCACAGTGGAAAGAGAGAATGAAAATATAAAATGAAGAATCAGTTGGAATACATACAACAGAAAACACCACCCTTAAACTAAACGTGTACCAGATGGGATTGAGAAAAGTGGGGATTTTTGAAGAAAGGATGGTGAATTTAAAGATTTAGAAATAGAAACTTTAAAAACTGAGGTACAGAGGGGGGGAAATGGAAAATAAATCATCAGAGACACAGTTATCTGTTGGACAGTACTATCTGTTGGTCATCTAGCTCCATTGCTTTTTGGTCTACAGGCAGAAACCTATTTAACATAGTTGTAATTGTGGCCTCAAAAGGACAATCAAAAGGCACATATAGGAAAACATACTTTTAAGAAATTGTTATTGGACTTTTTCCGATTCTTGATGATTGATTCATCAATTGATCTACCTATCATCTATCTATCTATCATCTATCTATCCAATCACCACTGGTTCAAGAATTCAAAAACAGTGCAGGAAAGAACACAAACACAATCACACTAAATCATGCTGTAATCAAATTGCTGAAAACCATTGCCCCATAAACAGCAGCCATAGAAAACAAGAGACATTACCTAAAAGGAAGAGTTACCATAGATTTTCCAACGGAAACTGTGCAAACCAGATTCAGAGGAATGACGTCTTCAAAAGGATGATAAGAACAAATTGTTAAGCTAGACTCATTTACAGGGGACAATTTTTAAAGTGAGGATATAATAAAGACTTTCAGACAAAGGCTGACTGAGTGTTGAGCAAATTTGTTTTAAAAGAAATGTGAAAAGAAGCTTTTCAGGCTGAAAAAAAAAGTGGAATTGGAAGGACACTTAAATTTCACATGGAGAGCTTTGGAAATGGTAACTGTGGATAAATATAAAATATTATTATCTAATTTTAAACTTTCTTTCAGATAATTGTTCAAAATAAAAATAATACAAATTCTATTTTTAATACTACATTAGAGGTTGCAGGTATTAGGTGTGGATAGAAAAGGAAGGCATATATCAGACTTTTCATCACTGACAAAAAATTATGAGGCACTTTATACTCTCTAACATTCCAAAATTTACCTTTCAGGTACCCCAAGTGAAAAACACAAGGGTAAATTGATATTCTCTTCTAATAGTATTACAGATTTATATTCTTATGCCAATATTTTTTTTAATGAAAGATGTTTAAAGACACATACTCTATTACACATGATTAAAAACTCACTGAGAATTTATTTCACAGATAAGTAAAATAAGCATGTTTTGGCTTTGAAGTGACTCTTGATGCCTCCCAAACCACACCATGCCATTGTTATCTACTTGCTATTCTTTATGTTCTCCAATTTTCAGCAAACGTTAGAATCATAAAAGTTCTTTCTTTCTTATATTAAGAGGAATAACAGGGCCAAATTTTAACTGGATAACTCCTGAGTTAGAACAGGTATGATACTACCTATCTTACAAGTTTCTTGTGAAAATTAAACATAAATTACATAAACATATATAATGGGAATTTAACAACAGGATAGTTTTAAAACATGTTATTCTAGATCAGAAAAAAAAACCCAGCACTTTCTACTCTAATTGTGGGGATGGGAGACTATGACTCATTCCCAAAGCCAGTGCTTGTGAATAGCTTTCTTTTTTTTTTTTTGCCAAGTTTTCATTGTGGTAATGGTTCATAGACTATTCACACAAGGTGAATCATAAATTTCTTGTGAATCATAACAGTGTTCTACATTCAGAAATGCAGTTATCTCTCTTACTCTGCCAAATTGAATAACATATCCAAAGGACTGATGATCAGACCCTATATTAAAGTTGGATTAGTGTATTAATCAGATTTCTTTCACTGTGACAAAATATCAGAGAAAATCAGCTTAAGAAGGAAAGGTCTATTTTGGCTTGAAGTTTCAGAGGTTTAAGTCTATGGTCAGCTAACTCTGTTGCTGTTTGGTCTATAGGCAGAAACATCATGGTAGAAAGTCAAGGTTGCTCACCTAATGGCAGCCAGGAATCAGGGAACAATCAAGGAGCTAGGGACCATGACCCCAGTGAACTACTTTCTCCAACTAGACCCCACCTCCTGTAGTTTTTGTAGCTCCAAAGGCTCCACCAGCTTGGTCCAAGCCTTCAGTACATTAGACTTTGAGGAACATTCCATATCCAAACTATAACATTCTGCCCCGACCCACAAGGACTCAGGCCCATTGTATGATGCAAAGTGCATCCTTCAAAGGTCTTCATATCCTTAACAGTTCCAATCTTGCTAAAAAATCCAAGTCCAAATCTTCTCTGAATCTCAAGGCGAACTCTTAGCTGTAACCTCCTATAAAAGTAAAAAACAGGTTCAACGCTTGTAACACACAATGGTGATAAAGGCACATTGAACCTTCTCGTGTCAAAAAGAAGGAAGAGATGGAGTCAAAGCCAGACTGAGGCAAACCTTACACCCCATAGCCCCGTGTCCAGTAACCAAGGCCTATGGTGGTGGAATATGACCCCAAACGAATCTGGGAAGCTTGGGCCCTCTGGCCTTCCCATAGTCACCTGTACCTCATGTGACCGCTCAGGGGCTGGCTCTGCTCAACTGACTGCAGTTTTTCTTGGCAGGTGTTTCACATTCCTGGCTTCTCTGTCTTCCTGGCAGCTTCAGCTTCAATTTCATTGCTTCATGAATGGCCTTCTCAGAGGACTCCCACAGGGATTCTGACCCTGCCACACATTTCCTCCATCTCTCTCCCTAACCAGGCCTTCCTTTGAAATGTGGCTGGGAGCCTCACAACTCCTGCATTACCCATGATTGACACATTCACAGCAACATGTGAATGATGCCAGAGTCTGCTGTCATCTCAAGCAGTAGCTGGGCCCACTTGGGCCTAGGCTACGGCAACCTCCTAGCACAGCACAACCGTAGGGTGGAACGAACCCTGGGAAACAATTTCCTAGGTGGCCAGGGCGAGTATGGCACTCTGGTATTCTCTTATGAAAGTAAAGCCTTTCAAATGAGTTTACAGTTTTATACCCCTCATTCTGTGATGGGTGGAGTCTGGCCAATTCCTGAGGTACCCTCAAGGCATTCTTCCTCGGCCTGATACAAAGTACTTGGCCTCTTTTTAATAGCACTAATATCTTCAGCCACAAAACTCTCCTTGACCCCAATTTTAAATTTGCTACTTCATGGGCCAAACTGTAAGTTTTAAAAATCTTTCTGCTCTTTTGTTATCATTTATTATTATAAATTTGGGGAAAGCACTCCACAATACCCATGCCATGATCTGAATGTAGCGCTGTCTTGAAATTATTTTTTACCTAATAAACTAGTTCAATACCTTTACATAGAGCCTCATGCGAAGTCTCAGGGCACAGACAAAATATAAATGAGTTCTTCGCAAGAATGTAGCACAAATGGCCACCCGTTCAATGTCTACTAGTCTTTATTTCCATCTGAAATCTTATTAGCACAGCCTTTACTCTCTGCATTCCTATCAGAATTATGATCTACAGACATCACACCATTTATTTTACCCATTAATTACCCATTAATTTCCACTTACAATATTCTAAGCTTTCTCTAGCCTGCTTCTCCAAACACTTCCAATACCTCCCACAAACAATTCTCGAGACTTGTGAAACACATAGTTAGGTATAATCACAGCCACAACCCCACTTCTTGGTACTCAACTTTCTGTTGCTGTGACAAAATATATGAGAAAATCAACTTAGAAGAAAAGGTTTATTTTGGCTTATCATTTCAGAGATTTTAGACCATGGTCAGCTTGCTGCATTGCTTTTAGGACAGTGGTAAGCCTGGAACATCTAAACAGAAGGGTGCAGAGGAAAACTGCTCACCTAATGGCAGCCAGGAAGGAGAGAGAAAGTGCAAGAGGCAAGATATGCTTTTCAAGGACATCCCTCAATGACCTTCTTGCCCCAACAGAACCCTACCTCCTAGAGTTTCCATCCCCTCCCAATAGCACCATCAGTTGGACTGAGCTTTCAACACATGACCTTTTGGAGGCATTCCAGATCCAAACTATAACAGCATAAATGGAACTCAGCATGTTTTGTTGTAACACTATTATCATACTATTGAATTAATATGTATTTGGGTCGTCACTTGGCAGGGTTGAATGACTGGAAGACCGTATGTACTTTGACCTCTGTGATTTTAATAATTGTGTAGCATAGGAGGCAATCTATGTGAATGTGACATCTTTCAAGTGGTTAATCGTTTCTTGATCTTCAGAATATAAAGGGAAAAAATGAATAGTTAAACCATGTGCACATATATAATGAATCCACATAAATAAATAGATGGTGGGTTTTTTAATGATTGTTTTAAGAAAAGCTGTCTTTAGAAAATGGGTGGGGGTGTGGATTCTGTAATGGGCAATCCTTGAGGAAACAGCATTAACTTCAACTCAGGAATGTATATGACACCCACCAATCTGTGTTTTGCTGACTTTAAAGATAAAGAACATTAAAAAATAAATGCCCTAGAAGGAAAGATTTTAGGATAAGACATTTTCTTTTGGTGAGAAATAAAATACAAGTGAACTCATCTAAGAGTATGCACACAGCTTATTTTTTTTAAAGAAAAAAAGTCAGAAATAAACTAGACTCTTCACCCACCACATCAATCCTTGAAGCGAATTTTCATTTTCAACAATGTCAGAAATCTGATAGCCTGACATGCATAATGAAAGACAGCCCAAACTATGAAAGGACACAATAGATTAATACTGAGAAAAAGGGAAGGAAACCATTTATTTTATTATCCAAGAAAAGAATACAGTGTCAGAATAAAAGCCATGCAAATGGGTAAATGGATACAGAGAAAACTATCTGTGCCCTGATCATCGGAAAAGCATGCAGTAAGAAGTAACCGTACAATACTACTGGAAGAGTTGTAAAATCATAGAGCACAATACTCCATGAGGCACAACACAAAGGGGAGATAACACTGAGCTGGTGGCATATTAAGGAAACCCCATGGTGTCCCATGATAGGCCATGTTGAAACCTGAGACAAAAGGGAAATTCTCCCTACATACACTCATCAAAATCCCATTGCATATAAAAGCCAAGCATAAAAAGTAATAATAAAAATGCTCTATAATAAATAAACATGATTGTTTATATTGCCCAAGCAGCAAAATCAGTTTCCCACCATTTTAATGTTCATATCCATCCAATGAGGAACTCAATGACCTAGACACTACAGGCTGTTTTAATTGACAACTTAAAGTTCATAAGACAAATAACAAAACCTGTCTTAATTTAAATGTTTGATATTTGTTTTTCATTAATTTTGCTTTATAAAAACATGGAAATAAATTTAATTGGATTTATTATTCATTTATTCATTAATATTTTCAGTGCATTATAATTTTAGTGGGGCTCATTTTGACATATTCATAACTGCATATAACATAGGTTTCTCCATTTCAGTCCCTCGCCTGAATTTCCTTCCTCTCTTGGTCTTCCTTCTGTTTATCTGCTCATTTTTAAATGGGTGGATTATATATAAAATAAATGCACTATGATATATTCATACATGCACAAAGCATGATTTGGTCAATTGAATCCCCCAGTTCTTCCTTTTTTCCTCCTCTCCTTCACCACTCTTGGTCCCCTGCTTCCATCATATTGTTCTCCTTCTCTATTCTCATGAAATCTCATTGTGTATTCCTTTCTTCCCCTCCAGCTTCCACTCATGGGAGAAAATTTCTGACCCTTAACTTTCAGAGTCTGACTTATTTCTCTTAACATGATGTGCCCCAATTCCATCTGCTTAACAGCAAGTGACATGGTTCCATTCTTCATAGCCAAGTACAACTCCACTGCAGAGTATACCACATTTTCTTTCTCCATTCATCTATTGATGGGCATCTAAGCTTATTCCATTACTTGGCTATTGTGGATTGTGCTATGAACATTGATGTGCATTTATCACTGAAGTATACTGATTTTAGATCTCTTGAATAAATACCACAGAGTAGGATAGTTTTGATAATGGTGGTTCTAGTCCTACCTAGTCTTTTGAGGAATCCCATACTGCTTTCCAAAGTGGTTGTATTAATTTGCAGTCCCACAAACAGTGTGTAAGTGTACCTTTCCCCCTTTCCCTCCATCTCCTTGCCTGTAATTGTCATTATCTGTATTCTTGATGATTGCCATTCTGACTGAGGTAAGATGAATTCTCAGTGTAATTTTGATTTGTATCTTCCTTATTGTTAAGAATATTGAACACTTTTTTCATGTATTTGTTAGTCATTTATATTTCCTTTTTTTGAGAAATGTCTCTTTAGATATTTTGTCCATTTATTGAATGGGTTATTAGTTATTGATGGAAAGTCTTTTCAAGTTCTTTATATATTCTGGTTATTAACCCCATCAGAAGAGTAGATGGCAAAGATTTTCTCCCACTCCGTAGGCTCTCTCTTCATGCTCTTAATTTCTGCATTTGCTGTGCAGGAGCTTTTTAATTAGTGCTATCCCACTTATTGATTTTTTAAAAAAATTCTTGGCTTGAGGAAGTCAGTGGCTGTGCCAGCATATTATATTGTTGGCCCTTTTTTTCTCTTAGCAGTATCACTGTTTCTGGTCTAATGCTAGGTCTTTGATTCTCTGTGAGTTGATTTTGGGGCAGATGATAGGTAGGGATCTAGTTTCCCTCTTCTGCATATGGCTATCCTATTTTCCCAGAATCTTTGTTAAAGAGGCTGTCTTTACTCCAATTTATGCTTTGGGTGACTTTGTCAAGTGTCAGATGGCTGTACTTATGTGGCTTTGTCTCTGGGTCTCCTAGTCTATTCCATTGGTCTTCATATCTGTTTTAGGCAGATGTGAGAATAGCTACCTCCTTCTTATTTTCGGACTCTATCCTTTTACTTTCAGCCTATGGCTCCCTATGCCTATGAAATGTGTCTCTTGCAAATAGAATATAGTGGGATCTTGATTTTTAATTCATTCATCCAATCTAGGTCTTTTAGGAGAGTTTAGACCATTTACATTCAGTGTTATTATGGATAAATGCCTGTTATTTCTTGCTGTTTTGGCTTGTTTTCTATATTTAATTCTGTCTTAATTTTTCATTTTGTTAATTGCTACTCATGCATTTTGGAAATCTGGAGTTTGCTTTTGAGTTCTTCTGTGTATAGTGTATATGTAAGAATTTTTTTGTAGTGTTGGCTTAGTGGTCATGAATTCTTTTAATTTATCCTTATTGTGGAATGTTTTTTTTCTCATTCAATTCTTAATAAGCTCATTAACTCTAGTTTTATGCAAAGACCCAGTTAAGGTTTATTATTACTGGGATTCCTGTAAGAATTGAAGGCCCACCCATACTGACAGTATTTGGCCAATTTATCCCACCTTAAGATCTAGAGATTTACCAAAAGTAAATAAAATAATCCTAACTACATTGATCAAACAATAAAAAGGTTTTATTACTTTTAAATGGAAAATGACATATGTTTCAAGCAGAGACTTACTCTAGCCACTCTCCTTTCTTACCACACCCATTCATAGGACAGCATCAGGTCTCTGAAGGGCCCATGATAAGAGGCTAAAAAGAACATGATGCACTGGTAGTCCTAGTGCTAGTGTTCCCTGTAGTTATGGTGGATGTTTTTATTGGATCATTTTTATAGTTTCTGCTGAACTGCAACAATGTAATGTCTGCTACTCAAAATAGTCCATGGGCACCATACTCTTGGATAAATCCTAGCATATGGTACAGCTATCATTCTAATTCCTAGAAAGCAAGAAGGGAACAGTGATGAAAGCAGTTATTAGCTGTACTTCAAATATAAAGAAATGTCTGTGGTTGGTTTCCTCCATCATAATAGTGGCTGGCTTCCCAGGACAGCAGGAGAGTTAGTGAAATATCATCCAGAGAATAAGCCCTTATTCCATATCCTTTACTTAGACTTCCCCTTAGTATTAACAACCAGGGCCTATTCCTTGGTAATAAAGCCATTCTTACTAGTGCAACAGCAGGGTGCATGTGCCAAGTAAAAATTTAAAATAGCAAATACCAAGCTAATGTGTATGTAAGCATATACATGTGTGTTAAGCATTTAAAATAGATCTGAGGGACTATTTCAATAGCACTAATTCTTCAATGTCACATAGTAATAAATGTGTAGGCATGGACTAAATTCCATGTATTTTTGGTAATAAAGTTTATATTTTAAGTTTCATCCATTACAGTATATTGTCTATATATAGTTGATGCTATTCCATTGGAAGTCAGTTGTTTATAGAGTTTTGTACTGAATACCTTGAGAAATGGTACAGTTCTCAATTTTTCTTATCCAAGAATTTCATTTGGCTAGTGTATCCAGAATTAATCAGTCAAAAAAGGGAAAAGGGCAACCAAACTCACAGATTTACATAGAAACAGGAATGTCAATTTATTGATATGCAATGATTAATATAATTGCAAAGAATGTAAGAAACTTATGCCAACTCATCAAAATTTAGTTTCATTTCTGTAGGAAATGCTATAAAGGAAACCAGATACAATAAGATACTTAGAATCAATTGAGTCAGAGACTAGGAAGGTAATTGACTGGTTTTCTGTTTTGTTATGTTTTGTTGGTACCAAGGATTGAGCTACCTCCCTGGCCCTTTTATTTATTTTTTATTTATTGTTATTATTTTTTTTCTATTTTGAGACCGGTTCTCAGTAAGTTGCTTAGGGCCTCTCTAAATTGTTGATGCTGGCCTCAAAATTGCAATCTTCCAGCTTTAGCCTCCCAAGTTGCTAGGATTGTAAATGTGTGCTACCACTCTCAGAAATTGACTGGTCTTAATGGCTCTTTGATGTCCACTGAGTGCATCTTTACTGTAGGAATGTATTTTCTATTAGGCCCAAACATTTGGGTCTTTTTTTTTTTTAAATCAATATATTCACTTTATTGGGGAAAAATAAAAGAACATTTTATTTTGATTTAGGTACTTTTAGTAATGGAGTTAAGAGTCATATATGGACTGAGAAGGGGGCTTTTTATAAGGAACAGGAAAAATTTAAGCATAGCTAGTGGACATAGAAAGAGTTAAATAGTTACATTCCAGAAAAAAAAATTGTTCAGAAGAATCAGATCTTAAACAGGAAGTCAAAACAAGGAAAATGACCATTAGAATGAGCAGGAAAGAACACAGTAGGCATGAGACTAAGTAGAGTTAAGGCCTCTGATCAAAATTGCATGAACCAATGCTCCATTCACAAAGGTCCAAGAAACAGGACTTCTGCCCTCATGGCAGCTACATGGTGATAAGAAATGCTTCAGGAAAATGAATTAAATGAGAATTATTGATCAATCTATAGTCAGTCTAATAAGGCCCCTACCAGGGAAAGTTCTAGGGAGTTATCTGCATTTCAGACCAAGAATCAGGTCATGGGGGAGTCCTAAGAATAAAATAGGATTCTACATACTTTGAAGCTGAAAAAGAAGAGATCCTTGTGGCACCACTGACCTACTGAATCTCCATAGGATCCAAGTCTGAGGTCTAGTCTCGCCAACTCTATCATCATGAATGATGGAGCAAGATATTTAAATTGTCCTCATTGGTCCTCTCATTGGCTCTTGAAGCCTGGGAAGAAAAGTCTAAGAATTAGGAACCAAGAATTGAAAAAGGTACATGATCACTTTCCTCCATAGCCTCCTTCCTAGAGCGGCAGCCTTTGACTTACTGTCACCTGGGAAGTTGAAGCAGGGGAGTAGCCCAGGAATGAACAAGTTGTTATGATGCAAAACATGAACTAAGTATAGATTGGGGAGATCTGATTAGATCTGAAACAGCACACTGGTAACCATAATACTTGATTCATAAATTTGTTCAGAGATTGTTCTGGTGCTGTGATTCTGAATCCTGCCAGACCTAATTCCTCATTTTTCTATAAAAAGTATAATTTTATTATGTTTTCTTTAATCCTTACATAGAATGTATAGATAGCATAACCTACATATGCAATTGATCTCGCACAATGCTCTAACAATAAGTTTCTAACTATAATGTAAAGGAGAAATCAAAGTAATTTGCAATAGCATATGTATTTCCAAGATGCAAGGGCTCCAACATGACTATAATGGGAAAGCGAATGAAGTGGCCAACTGTTTGCACTTTTATGTAGAATTGTCATAAATGTGATTGGTATAGATGCAATCAGATATAGGTGCATTGTATTGCAACTTTGATTTTATGAGTGGCATTTCATGGGTGTTTTGAATGACAATCAATTTCTAGTAAAGGTCCAGAGAACGTAAAGTCTTTCCTCTATTTACACAATCCTTGCCTTTTACCTTCCTAAAATAGCTGATGCATATTAAAGGCATGCAAAAAAGCATATTGTGTTTACACTTAAAGTGGCATTTTATAGTTTTAGAAAATTATAAACAGATATTGCATTTCTAGGAGTATCCTGTGGGATATCAAAGTCTTGCAGAATGAAGGGTGATCTTTTTTTTTTTTTTTTCAATCTGGAAGGGCTTCAAGTACATTTCAGTGACCCTGATCCTTGCCTATTAAATTCTAAGACTGACCTCAATCATTGTGATAACTCAATACCATTTCAATTTTCAAAGTGCTAGAGGTCACTAATAGATCACTAAGAACAAATTTCCTGGTGTTTACAAATGCATTATTTTGAGTAAGTTGTACGTAGCTATTTCAAATATTTCAGAAAATTGGAATGCTCTTATTTGCCTTATGAGACTGATCAACCTGTGATTTAAAAACAAAAAAAAAAACACTTTTAGTTGTAGATGGACACAATAACCTTTATTTTATTTTATTTCTTCATGTGGTTCTGAACATCGGACCCAGTGTCTCACACATGCTAGGCAAATGCTGTATCACTGAGCTACAGCCCAAGCCCCAATCTGTGATTTTTTATTTTCATTTATTTTTCCTTAGTTTTCGGCGGACACAACATCTTAGTTTGTATGTGGTGCTGAGGATGGAACCCGGGCCGCACGTATGCCAGGCGAGCGTGCTACCGCTTGAGCCACATCCCCAGCCCATCTGTGATTTTTTAAAAATTAGATATCTATGTGTGGCCAGAGCTACAGTTAAGGATAGAGGTGTACAGTTAATTTTAAAAGGTATCAATAATACAGTCATGAATAAGAACAATTGTTTGTTTCTAAAGTTTTGAGAAAAAAGGCAACAAAACCATCATATAGGAACTAAGACCTCTTTATGGGAAGATTTAGATCTACGTTAGATTTGAGAAGCTGAAATGACAGATACCTGAGATCTAGAGAGTGGGCGTTTGATAACACAGAAGATTGAGCAATAATAGAGGTTATCATGGACATGTTTTCTAGCAGCCTGAGGTCCAGGGCTTTGGCAATGAAGGGATGACTGAGCAGGGAAGTTCTGTTTGCTCAGGGTGAGGTACACTGAGGGTCCCCTGGGATATGTCAAACGGCTGCCGTGAACCTCTCTGGCTGGTACATACATGGGTTCTGGAGTCTTGGGTCGGCTTGCCTTCAGAAGCTGACCCTGTTCTGATGACACTCTGGTTACTATTTCAGGCCATACATGCTTCCTTGATGCTTATAGGGACTAGCTTCTAGGATCCAGAGCACGTTAGACCTCGGCCAGGGATACATTGCACAAGGCAGTGTGGAGCAAATACCCAGGCTCTGTTCTCGGAGCTGTCATCAGACAGTGGGAAGACAAGGGGGCCTTCTCCTGCTGTCTTAATGCAGCTTGGATTTTCACTTACATGTAAAGTTATTTCTTTTCCTTGCCTTTTAACACTCATCTCTTGCCTTTTTGTCACTTAGGATAGTGTTAACATTTTGGACATGTTAAGCTCAATTTAGATAAAATAATAAAGGTGAAGAGTTTGCTATTGGGGTTTCTCACCCATCTCTTTCCATTTCAGGGCACCCTTTCTCCCCGTCCCCAGCCTCCATTTGTCAGTTTCTGTAGCTTGCACTGGTTGTTAGGTTTTACTTGTTCCCCTCCCACAGCCAGATTCTTGCCAACCATCCACCATATACAATATTGCAGCTACAAGCTGTTCTCAGAAAATCCACTCAAAATAGCTGAGGAGCAGCTGCTCCTGTGATATTTTCAAAAGGAAGAAATTTGTATTTGGCTTCACAGGCTAAGGGTCTGTTAGTTTTGCATAGAAAGAGGCAAATAAAGCCCTTCATCCCAGCTGAAATCCTTGGCCCCTTGTTCTTAGGGTTCAATTTCAGTGCAAGGGTAAGTGAGCAGGAAGTGAAAAGATTGTTCTGGAAAAGGTATGCATCATTTGCTCGTGGACTGTTCATTTGCTTCTCATATTTTTTTGCAACTGATATTTACAAGTAGATTAACAAGAGCTAATTTATTGGTATAAATTAGGGGGAAAAAAAGGCCAGTTGAATCCAATTAGCATTTTTTGACTCATTTGTCACTCACCTAACATAACACTGGTGGGAACGCTTTAATAATGCAGAGGAAACGTATCATTATCATGTGGCATGCTTCTTCTACTCTTGAAATTTAAAGGCTTTGAGAAATTTTGGGAGTGGGGCTAAGTATCCTTAAACTTTTAGTATGCTATTAAAAGTCTCTTTTATCCCCTTCCTCCTTGCACCTCCTCAGGAAGCATTAGAAAGAACAGTGTGGCTGTCAGGGTTGGAACAGAACAATTAGATGTCAAGGATGCAATTAGTCTAAGATTAGAGCATTAAGGACTCAAAATCATGACATCTGAGACCAGGCAGCTATGAACTAGTAATTAAGAAACTACTTTCCACTTATTATTTCCTGGAAAAAATGTATTTATGTATTTCCTGTGAGATAATGTTTATTCACTGTACAATTAAGTTTCAGTTGTGCACTTAAAGCCAGATCTTGATTCTGGAAGAGCTGAAATGCTCTTAGAAGGAGTGCTGTGTACTAGCAACGTTGCCCACTGCTGCAGATCAAGCAGAGCTACAAATAATCACACTTCTCATCACATGCTGGGGGACCACATCAAGCATTATAAATTACTAGAGATTTCACATGGACATCATGTAATACCACAGGAGTTCCATTATGATTTACCATTAATTAACATCCACTGCCTATATTTCAAAGTGTTATTGCTCTGTCGCACCACAGGCTGTTATACAAACCATAAATGCTATCAATATTCCTGCATATATCTAAGCTCCAACTGATTAAAATGTGATTTGTCCCATAATACCTTCTTACTTTGATATGTGACTCAGATTGCTGACCTAACATTACTTCTATCTCAAGTTGTCACACAGTCAATTATACTGAATAACTGCAGGGCTTAAGAGCACAGAAGAGAACCAGTACTGGGAGAAAAACATTACTCCCATAATTTAAAGAGAGAAAAGAAATACTAAGATGAAGAGTGTATTGGCTATTCTGTGCCAATGAAAACAAATTGTAAAGGTTGTGAGTTTCCAGGGACAGATCATAATTTAGCCTGCCTCTTGCAGTTTAGGTAAGTAAGAGAAGCTCTCAGTTTGAGAGAGAAAGCCTACTTTTTAGGTTTTTTCTTCCATTGCTTGCTCTGCCTTTCTTCCTTCCTCCCCTTTCTTTCCCTCCTTCCTCTCTTTTCCTTCCTACACCCCCCCCACACACATGTGTGTATATATATATATATATATATATATATATATATATATACACACACACACATATACTATATATAATACATAATATAAGAATTATATGAGAATTCAATATAATAATATACATATATTTATTCTAAGAATTTCCTTTGTGGGTCAAGAAGTAAAATATTTGGGGTGAATAGGCACAGAATAAGTACCACTAAAGTAAATAGTAGTATGACAAAAGTTAATGCAACTTAAAAAACAGTTGGCTATCAAAGTATATGCAACATGGTAGGGTTTCATGGGATATTATCTTGTAATATTAGAGATGTTCCATGATCTTAAAGATGACCTAGTCTAACTTTCAAGAAAACAGGACCAACATTACCAAATAAATAGTGAGAAGCCTAACAAAAGTCAGGACAAGATCTCTCATCTTTCATAACTGTTAGCAAATGTCCTCCTCTTATACTTGGTTCTATAATTTCTTAGCCTGAAAAAAAATTGCAATGACAGAATAGACAGATTTTGTACCAGTTAGCTTATGCACTTTCTGTAAGTAAAGACTCATAAACTATGGAGAGATTAAACCTTGTATAATAGAAAGGTCACAAAACTAGGCAAGTGTGGGAACAAACCTAACTTTATGTGTGATTGTGGGTACAATGAGAGGTCATCTCAGTCATTAGAGAGACAGCTCTGTTCCTTGGGGCTCAAGGTGAGGCAGAATATCATGGTGGATGAGTGTGGCATGAGAAAGCAGCTAGGAGCATGGCACTAGGAAGGAGAGAGAGAGAGAGAGAGAGAGCGCGCGCAAGCGAGTGCTCTGCTCAACCAGGGACCCACTTCCTCCAGCCACACCCTCTCTGCCTTCAGTTACCATCAGTTATCACTATCAGGGATCAACACATGGATTAGGTTAAGATTCCTATAACCCAATCATTTCACCTCTAAAGTGTTTTGCATTGTCTCACATGACGTTTTGGGAGACACCTAATATCTAAACCTTAACATCACCAGTTGTCAGCCCCAGGATCTTGAACTTCCCATCCTACAGAACTGTGAAAAATATATTTGATTCTTTACAAATTACCCATCTTTAGATATTGTTATAGCAGCACAGAATGGACTAAGAATATAAGCATATTTTTCAGATATGAGCTCTTTTACTTTCCATTAAAAAAAAAAGCTTCCCATTCAATGAGAGAACCATTTGCATAAAACCCTGGGTTTTTTTTTTGTTGTTGTTGTTGAAAATGTCAAAATGTTAAAAATGTACAAATTGCCAAATGTTTAAAAGGTCTAGAGTAAAAACTGAGATGACCCTTTGATGATTTCTGAATGTTTGTTGAGTAATCAAGTCAGAACCCTGATCAGACAGGAAAGGTCAACAAAGAGTAGAGAGGCCAAGAATTAATCATGCCTGGATGCAGTCCATGGACCCCTGATGGAGGAAAATGAGGCCCATGCGAAACAAAGGCACTTGGTGGTGTGGTCTTTACATGTTGCTTGCTTAGTTTTTGCCAGGCGAAACTCAATGTATATAGAGAAGAGGTTTTATTCTTAGTGTCAAGGTGACTCCAAGCATATTCACCAGCTGAGGGACTAACTGGAACCCTGCAATAAAGTCTGCATTTTAATTAAATGAGCTGCCAAGCAAGAGTCTCACTGGCATCTGATTAGTTGAATAGAATCTGGAATTCATAAAAATTTAGAGTAGACTGAACTGATAAATCACACACTTCAGTACCCAGGGAACGTCCTACAACAAAGCTTATACACTAAGCAGGAATAAGAGTTTTCTGTAATTAGTGGAGAGGAGAATTTCAACCAGAGGGAGAAGCTGGAATTTCTAGAATTCCAGAGTAATCTTAAGTTTATGGCACACTCTAGACAGTTTTAGCCCTAATGTAAGCTTCAAAATGATAATTTTCAACTTTGATATTCATTTTCCTTCAAATCATGTTTTCTTTTTTAAAATATTTTATTGGTGCATTATAATTTTACCTAATAGTGGGATTTATTGTAACATTTCTGTACATGCATATAACATATTTGTTCAATTCATCAAACAGTATTTTTTAACGTGAGGTATAAAAGCATATAATGTGTTTTTAGATACTTTTGACATTTTAATAATTAGTTTATTTTCTATGGGAAAAAATCAAACTCCATGAATGGACGGAAATTTTCAGATCTCTTTCCATTAACCTTGTATGGAGACAGGATCAGATGGTAATATTCTTACGCTACCCTCAGCTGTGCTTCCTGGTGTCAGCTTCCTTCGATTAATTCTCAAAATGAAAGGAAGTAGTCACTGGGCAACTTGCCCTACAAATCAGGCTTAGTTGGAGATAACAAATGTCACACTCATTATCTACTTTGTTCACATGCAAATAAACCAAGATAACATTTAAATATCAAGCAAGTTTAGAGAAATTTATTTTTGTTTACTTTTTAAAGGCTGAATGAAGGGCTCAGCTAATTTCACAACAAATTAATATTCATTCAACAAATATTTAGTGAGCATTTTTTCATATCAGAACTGTGACTATTCAGATGCAATCTATTTCTATATTAGCATTATTTTTACTTCCTTTAAAAATTAAAATTATATCTGAGGAATATATTAGAATGATTTAAATAATACAATAAAAGTGTTACATATTTGATTTTTTTGAAGGATTTTCTGATAAACTCGAGATGATGGGAATTGAAGAATAAAAGGAAGAGAAGGGTACGGGAACTTGAGTGGATCTTCGTGGAAACGCCATCTTGTTCAGAAGCTGGTATCCACTTCCTGGCTAGCTTCAATAGCTCTGCACTCTCAAGATGGATGGCTACCCTGTGCTGCTCTCACTTAGCATAACAGTGAGGCTTTGGGCTCAGCTCCAGCTTTTTAAGCAGAACTTTAGAAAGAACATTTCTCATAGGACTTTGCCTTTTCCCTAATGAATCACATGCAGCTCTATTGCAAGTAGAAGGTCCCCAATTAGGAAGGACATTGGACCATTTGCACATGGGAGTTTGATGGATCAGTGACACTCTTCAAAACAGAGGCTATGGACTTTGAGAAACTTACTCAATCTGTGCACCATCCAGGTAATACATTTCCCTAAATCAGTCTCAGTAATTGTGCTAGCAGGAATAGTAGCTGAAGGGCAGAGGGAGTTATATGGTTGACCCCTTAGAAATTCCTCTCCTGGGAAAGCAAATTAGACCTTTGGGGATGCCCCTCTTCCTAACAGACTGATAATGGTGTTTTATTTTATCTTCATTTAAATATTAAACTTCTGAGGAATTATATTAGGGTGATTTAAATAATATTTAAAAAGCATTACATATTTGCTTCTGACTTGCTTATGGTATATTCTTATTATGTTTGAACATTCTTTGAAATAATCAAAAGGCTGCCTATTCTAGGATGACCAGAGAGTATTTACATGAAATCTTTTCTGATAAACTCAGAAATATATGGCACTTTAGTTATTATGCAAAAAGGCAAACCCTCTGCTCCACAAATAAGCATCTCCAGTCCTGAGGGGATTCCTGCCGAGAATTCTTGTTTACCTGCAGAGGCACTGGATCTTCTTGGGGAGATTTTTTACATTAAGCTAGATCATGCTCTTCTCCCTCTTGTTCACTGTAGATATGAATATTTTTCCAGTTTTCTTGGAATTCCTTTCGTTAGTCATCCTTATTCAGATAATGGAACATTTTTACCAAGTGACCACCATCCCACACACAGCAGTTTCCTGGCTTTGGAAGCTGAAGAACTGTAACAGAACTAGCTAATCACAAGGCTTTGGATGCAGGAGAGCTGCCCAGGAATGGGTGGACTGAGGACCCTGCTTGTGGTCTTTCACCAGGGACTTACTGTTCCAAAGGTGTTTGTGGTTGCCAGTCGCTGCAGTCTGGCTGGGCACAAATCACGAGCCACTGAAGCAGGAACAAACTTTGCACACGGCCTTCTGCGGGGACACACCACACCAACGGGAAATCCTTCCTCCCGCACTTCCCCAACCAATGGGAACTTTCCCCTTGAGAACTCCAAAGTAGCAGGCCAAGGTGGACATCAGGGATCTAATATACAATTGAATACACAGCTTAACATAACCACTATCATCTCAATGGCTTGCTGGAGTCACCTCTCATCCACGCTTTCTGGCAAAAATGCCAAGCCTCATTCCGACTGGGCTATGGCTCTCAGCAGCCAGTGGTGTAAGTAACCTAGAAGAGATTTGGTAAGTGAAATAAGCCAATCACAGAAGGACACGCACTGCGTGAGTCCTCTTTTATGAGGAATCTTAAGTAGCCCAGCCCAACTCATGGAAGCAGAGAAGACAATAGTGGTAACCAGGAGGTGGGGGAGGGCCAGGGCATGTTCCACGGGTATAAAGTGTCAGTTCTGCTAGGTGACTGTGTTGTAGAGATTTACCATATAACAAGAATCTCTGGTAAACAACATGGTGTTGTGCACTGCAGAATTTGAAGGAGAGATCACAAAAAAACAAAACAAAGGGACAAAGAACTTTCATACATATTGGATCTGTTTAAGACTGTGTGGCATGATGGGTTTTTGCATGTGTTCAAATTCATCAAATTATACATTAAATATGTGTAAGTTTTTGTCTCTCCGTTACATTTCAATAAAAGCTGTTTTAAAATAAATATTTTAAAAGGTGTTTGGTGAATGAATGCATTAATTCATTATTCATCTATTGAATTTTTACAATGAGTCAGATGTTACGGCCAGTCCCTAAGATACAGAATACACTAAGAGAGGCACTGACTTAAAGGGATAGTGACAGAGACACACATCTAAACATATAATTGCAGTTCAGAGGTATAGTGCTTAAAATTGATGTTGACATAGAGAGGAAGAAGAGTGCTCTGGGAAGATCAGGAAATGTGCTGAAGGAAGGAAATTTGAGGTAGTGTTAGGTCACTTGGTTAAGGTACCAATGATACCACACTATTAGTATTTTCAAATTATATCTAATATAACTCTCTTGCCTGCCCATGCAGACTAACACATTGCCTAGGAGTAGTTCAATTATGATTTTAAAGTGCTCTGATGAGATGGTATTCTTTATTAGTTTATGAGTTATCAAATGTATTTCAATTTTTTATCAGTTATTTTTCAAAATTTGGCATATCATCATTTTGATATTTAATTTGGCAATCATTTTGCAACCTGACTTTTATATTTTCCTTTTGTGTTAACACATAATAGTTCTCAAATTTGTAATATGATGTTTGGATTCATGTATGAAATGATCAGCTCAGGGTGATTAACATACCATTATCTTAAGCTTTTATTATTTCTTTGCAAGAAAAGGAAAATGTATGATATTTAAATGTTTTTGGATAATTTGAAGTTAAAAAACATTGTGAAGAAAATCCTCTCCTCTAACTTTTTTGAGCTAGATACCTATGGAATGCATTGTTTTTAATTCTATACACCTCTATGTCATAGGACTCTACAACTTATTCCCCCTACCAAAGTATAACATCACACCAGTTGATGAAACTCTTCCCATCATCCCTTCCACTACTCTCATTTTGAAAATCATCCGGATCGTATCAGGAAATATATAACATGCCTTTAACCCTAGGGTAACTAGCAAAAAGTACTAGTTCAATCTGATTGTTATTCCCTTTTCTGGTAACTTCTATCTTACTGAACCATCATATACTTCCTTCATGTTTTGAAAAATAGACTTCTACAGGGTTGCTACAGTTTCTGATGATTATCTTATTTTCCTTTTTATCTATGATTCATTCTCATTAGCAATTCTGATTTTGTGATTTTTTTTTGCTGGATTTTGAGTTTTTTTCATACTTCTTTCTTGCTTTTTACTCCCCAAAGAATAAAATTATGATTTTGTTCCTTAGTTTGTTATTATTTCTTGCTTTCATAGTTGTTCTCTTTTGCCACTGTCTTTGATTTATTTTGCTTATTCTTCTGAAAATTCTTTGTGTGGAACACTTAAATTATGTACATAGATGAGTTAAATATATATCTTTTTATTTAACTTATTAAAGACTGAATTTTCTTTTGAGTCAACTTTAGTCATTCTCCATATTCTATTACCTTTATTTTGGCTTATTTATTTGTGGTGGTGGGGATCGAACCGAGGGCTTTATGCATGCAAGGCAAGCACTCTACCAACTGAGCTATATCCCAGCCCTATTTTGGTTTATTTTTTGATTTAAGAATCCTTAATTTTTTTTTAATTTCAGGTCAAAGCATTTTTTTCCTCTTGCAAATTTTGGTCACTAATTTATAGTTCTGTTTCATGTTATAAATTATGGCTATTTCACTTCTACTTATTATAATTTATTGAAAGTTTTCTTTATATTGTCAAATTTAGAAAATGTTTCAATGATGCTCATCAAAAGGCAAGTATCTTTTTTATTAAATATGCTCTTTATTAACTATATCCTATACATTGTTACTACAATTAAATCTACCTCAATTTTATCAAATTTTCAGTGCTTCTGACTTGCTTATGGAATATTCTTATTATGTTTGAACATTCTTTGAAATAATCAAAAGGCTGCCTATTCTAAGATGGCCAGAGAGTATTTACCAGCAATCTTGAGGTTTCAAGAGACTTGGCAAGAAAAGGAAAATGTGTGATATTTAAATGTTTTGGGGTAATTTGAAGTTAACAAACATTAAAAATCAGCTTCTTCTTGGTTTCTCAAGACCTTTTGAATGTTAATGTGAATTGAGTCTCTCTGAGATGAAGTTATGTTTCATGAGTTTCCTAAACATTGTCATGAAAAGTTGTTTTGTGGGACATCTCAAGTCAAGTAAAATGACTGGACTTTATTGGAATTTTTAATAAGGAAAAATAATCTGTGAACCATGAAGAAGCTTTTCCAAAGCTATTTATTGACCGACATGGTTTAGGTCTGGCGTCCTGGCACTGCCACCAGTATCAATTATGTCAAGTGCACCAGTAGCAGGCAGAGCAACCGTCTGTGGAATAAACGGAAATAGCCAGAAACTACTTATTCAGCAATCTAAGCTGCATCTAGTTAAACGATCTATTAAATTCCAATCAGTAACCTGTATCATGGTGGCTCAATTTTCAAAGTCTTCTCACCTTCCTGTGATATATTACACACAAATAAATAATCTTTCCATACTGAAACTGAAAATTCCTTCATTCAATAAAAATTGAGTTCCTGTCATAGGCTAAGCACTGTCCAGTACCCAGGACAGGTTAATGTCTTGGAGCTGATATTCATTTTTAGTCAAATAGGCAATAAATAATATAAAGTTATGAAAAAATTTGAATAATGGTCCCAGCACTCATCTTCAGATTGGTGGACATGGAAAATCTGTCCAGATGGTAGAAATGCTCCTTGAAAATAGTGTTTTAAATCTGTTCTTGAATCACTCTGTTTCTCTTGATGCTAACACTCCAGCAGCTGTTTCCTAATGACTAGGTACAGAAAACCTCACTGTGTTGGCTGATGGTTCAGATCAAGCATAAGAGCATGAGAGATTCAGAAAAAATGTTTGGTAACCATCTGTAATAAATAGACCTGGCACTTGGCTCCCATGAACATGAGAATCTGTTTAGACAATATCTTCTATTCTGCTTTGTTCAATGGGGACAAATTGCTACCTTGATTTTAAAATTGACATATGAAATAAAATTCACATAAAAACATGTTACGGCAGATAGTTATGGTTTAGCATTAGAAATGTTGAATTGAGTTTACTATTTTATAATAAAGGTATTTCTTAATAAAGCTTTAAAGAACAGCAGCAACAAAAATATTTTTCAGTTTGTCCCACATGATCATTATCAGTTCATCATCACATGGCCCTCATTAATTTGCAATTATATTTTATTTTAATATAAAAAGTATAATAATTCATACTTTAAAGAACCTTGGAAAGTATATGTGCACACACACATACACACACACACATCAAGATATGTATTAACTAGATCTCATAAAAATATCCGGAAAAAAATAAACAAAATTATATCCTACGGTAAAATTTTATCTCATAGTATTTTCTGTCTTAAACTTTTCTTACATAGTTCTTATTGGCACTGTTTATTGTGGCAGAGAAATTCATTTATAAGGGAGGGTGTAATACATGTAAGTATTTTATTTCCAAAAGCCATGTGCAAATATTCCTGCTAAAAAAATACTGTTTTGTCACAGGAAAATAGTAGTATTTACAATTTGTGATAGGAAAGAGAAATGTGGAGAGTTACTACTTTTATAAATATGCCAGGGGCTGTCTGATCTTGCAACATGTTGAATGCCACTGAATATAAATGTTTTCCAAATACTAACTTACAATTTGTATTTCTTTTTTTGTGAACTTACTGTCAATACATTTTGCCAAATAGTGTTCCCAGTGTTGGGATTCATGTCTTATTTCTGTTCGTTTGAATGAGCTCCATTTTGTAATTTGTCTCATAGATTGTAAATATTTCTATCAAGTTACAATTTGCCTTTTCTTTATGAATGTAACACATTCTAATAAAGGTTATGAAATGTAATGTTATTTCTATTACTAATAATAGTTACTACCTTTAAAATTAATTCTTTAAAAGGCTACCTTTATATTTTTATTTTTTATTTTTCTTGAATCCAGGGACACTTAACCACTGAACCATATTCCCAACCCTTTTTAATATTTTATTCAGAGACAGGGTCTTGCTAAGTTACTTAGGACCTCACTAAATTGCTGAGGCTGGCTTTGAATTCATGATCCTCCTGTTTCAGCTTCCTGGGCCACTAGGATTATAGGCATGTGCCACAGCTCAGGGCTTCTTCTTCTTCTTCTTCTTCTCTCTCTCTCTCTCTTTTTAATTTTAATTTTTTAAAATTTGTTCTAACTAGTTATACATGACAGTAGAATGAATTTTGATACATTGTACTTAAGTGGAGCACAACTCTAATTCCTCTGGCTGTATTTGATATAGAGTCACACCAGTTGTGTAATCATACATTACTGTCTCTGCACAATCCAAAGTTCCTTCATTCTTCCCTACTCACCCACACTATGGATCAGAATCAGCTTATCAGGGAAAACATTCCGGCTTTGGTTTTTTGGGTTTGGCTTTTTTCGCTTAGCATGATATTCTCCAGCTCCACCTATTTACCTGCAAATGCCATAATTTCATTCTTCTTTAAGGCTGAGTAATATTCCATTGGGTATATGTATCACATTTTCTTTATCAATACATCTGTTGAAGGGCATCTAGGTTGGCTCCACAGTTTAGCTATTGTGAATTGAGCTGCTATAAACATTGATATGGCTGCATCACTGTAGTATACTGTTTTTAAGTCCTTTGGGCATAAACCAAGGAATGAGATAATTGGGCCAAACGGTGGTTTCATTCAGAGTTTTTCCGAAGAATCCCCATACTGCTTTCCAGAGTGGTTGCACCAATTTGCAGTCACACCAGCGATGTATGAGTGTACCTTTTCCCCCACATCCTCTCCAACACTTATTATTGCTTGTATTCTTGATAATTGCCATTCTGACTGGAGTGAGATGAAATCTCAGAGTAGTTTTTTTTTAATTTTTAATATTTATTTTTCAGTTTTCGGCGGACACAACATCTTTGTATGTGGTGCTGAGGATCGAACCCGGGCCTCACGCATGTCAGGCGAGAGCGCTACCGCTTGAGCCACACCCCAGCCCATCAGAGTAGTTTTGATTTGCATTTCTCTAACTGCTAGAAATGATGACCATTTTTTATATGTTTGTTGATCCATTGTTATTTCTTCTTCTGTGAAGTTTCTGTTCAGTTCCTTAGCCCATTTATTGGTTTGGTTATTTTTAAAATTTATTTATTTATTCTAATTTGTTTTACATGACAGCAGAATGTATTTCAATTCATAGTATACATATAGAGCACAATTTTTTATTTTTCTGGTTGTACACAAAGTAGAGTCACACCATTCATGTCTTTTTACATGTACTTAGGGTAATGACGTCCATCTCATTCCAGCATCTTTCCTAACCCCAAACCTCTTTCTCTTCCCCTCCCTCCCCATTGCCCTACCTAAAGTTCCTCCATTCCTCCCATTCTACCCCCACCTCCATTATGGATCAGCATCCACATATCAGAGAAAACATTCGGCTTTTGGTTTTCTGGGATTGGCTTATTCATTTAGCATGATATTCACCACCTCCATCCATTTACCTGAAAGTGCCATGATTTTATTCTGTTTTCATGCTGAGTAATATTCCATTATGTATATATATATCACAGTTTCTTTATGCATTCATCTATTGAAGGGCATCTAGGTTGGTTCCACAATTTAGCTATTGTGAATTGTGCTTCTATAAACATTGGTGTGGCTGCATCACTGTAGTATGCTGTTTTTAAAACCTTTGGTTATAAACCAAGGAGTGGGATAGCTGGGTCAAATGGTGGTTCCATTCTAAGTTTTCCAAAGAATCTCCATACTACTTTCCAGATTAGTTGCACCAACTTGCAGTCCCATCAGCAATGTATAAGTGTGCCTTTTCCCCATATCCTCATCAACACTTATTGTTGTGTGTGTTCTTCATAGCAGCCATTCTGACTGGAGTGAGATGAAATCTTAAGAGTAGTTTTGATTTGAATTTCTCTAATTGCTAGAGATGTTGAACATTTTTTTTGTATATTTGTTGATTGATTGTATGTCATCTTTTGAGAAGTGTCTGTTCAGTTCATTAGCCCATTTATTGATAGGGTTATTTGTTTCTTTAGTGTTAAGTCATTTGAGTTATTTATGTATCCTAGAGATGAGTGATCTATCTGATGTGTGTGTGGTAAACATTTTATGCCATTCTCTAATAGGCTTTGTCTTTACCTCACTGATTGTATCTCTTGCTAAGAAGAAGCTTTGTAGTTTGACTTCATTTTGACTTCATTGTCTGCGTTTCTGTCTTCCAAGTGATCTAATCTGTTGGTGGTGCTTTTTACTGAGTTTTAAATTTGCTTTATTGTTTCCTTCATTTCAAGGATTTCTGTTTGATTTTTTTTGTTTTTCAGAACCTCTCTCTCCCTATTGAAGTAATCTTTTGTTTCTTGTATTTGCTTATGTAGTTCTTTATCAAAATGATCTTGTGCTGCCTGTATCTATTCTCTTATATCATCCATTAATTCACAGAACGTTTTAATTATGTATATCCTGAACTCCTTCTCTGTCATTTCTTCTGCTCTGCTGGCCATGGATTCTAATAATGTCATATCTTGCTTTGTTTGGGGCATTTTCTTCCCTTGTATTTCCATGTTGTTCATGTGTCTTCCCTTCTAGCACTGAGGATCCAAATGTTACAGTTTTTACCCAATAGGCTTATAGTGTCCCCTGCAGGGTTCCAATACCTCTCCTTTAAACGGGAGAACAATATTAACAGATCCCAATATGAACAATACACAGCTTTAAACTAAATAGCTCCTATTAAAATGTTTATGGTTTTGTCACAATATACAGAAATGGTGAGTTCAAGTCTTATCTACTATATAAACAGTAGGTTTGCAAAAAGGTCTACAGTTTCTGATGATGGACAAAGAGAGAACCGGGTGTGGGGTGTAGGATGAGATGTTAAGGAGGTAGGAGTGAGAATATAATGTTATTAGATCTTAGGAAGCATGAAAGAGGAATCTAATGAAGTTGGGTAGTAGCAGGGGAAAAATCAAGAAAGTGATTTTGGGGAGACAAGTGGGAAGACAGTAGAGAGAGTACAAAAAACAAACAAAAATTAAGAAATAAAAAATGTAAAAATAGGAGATAAAAGAATATTTAACACAACTGTAATATAGCATTCAGACATCTTGGTCCTCAGTATCAAATTCATGAAAAGTACTTGGTTTCACAAATGTTGGGGATGTGAGGGTGGGAGGAGAGAGAGGGAAAAAAAGAAAAAAGAAAGAAAGAACAGAAAAAAAAAATCTCAAAGGAAAATACAAGGATTGTTTTTGTTGGAGTTCAGTGTCTTTCCTGTTTCCCTTCTCATCCAATAGGTGGGGTTTTCTGTTGTTTGCTGGTATCTCCACCCTTGGGATGGTGAAAGTTATTAGGGTGGGAGGGTTGGTCTTGGGACAGAGCTCCTGCAGGGTATAGCACTTCCCAATCCATGATGGGAGACTGCACCCCAAGGATCTCCTTTGGGGCCCGCTCATGTGATGTGGGCGCCTGGTCTTATCTCCTTATATCGTCTGTAGACCTCATAATTCCTGGTCTCTAATTTAGTCTCTAAACTGTATCTCACTCACCCTCTCCCTTTCTACTTCCCAATCAGGAGCCTTTCTCTCTGGGGGTCTGGTGGGCTGCAGTCTGGGGGCTGCGCACCTGTCACAGAGAGCTGTTTTCTAATGGGCAGTTCAGGGTCAGGCTTTTCAAGCTACGGACCAGCTGGCTGTGTGGCCACAAGCACTGTGTTGGGTTAGTGGCTTCAGAGGACATTGGAGGAGTTGGGGACTTTTGGCACCTTGATTTTGCTTCTAGGCCCCAGGCAGTGTCCCAAGCTTGGAATTGCCCCAACTTAAGATGGCAACAAAGCTGTCCCAAGATGGAGGCAGCTGCTTTCAGAGATGGGTGTCAAGTCGGGTCAGGCCAGGTGGTGGCATTGGGTGGCCTTTTCAGAGATGCAGCTCTGCGGTGTGCAGTATTGTGACGGGCGGCTGTCTCCCTGTCTGGTGTCCCTAGGTGCAGGCTACCCCATGTACCACTATGGCAGTGGTTGCAGTGTCCCCAAGTGGAACCCCATGTTGGTAGATGGAGGTCCACACAGGAGTGGTGGCTGGAGGTCCTGTGCGTCAGCTAGGATTCCTGCACGGGCACTGATGAGGGTGGTCCTGCTCAGGCAAGGCAGCCAGAGGTCCTGTGTGGACGAGTGGCAGGGCATCCTGTGGTGATGCTGAGACCTGGGGACCTGTGTGGCATGGGGCCAGGATTCCTGCATGGGAGCAGCTGTTGGGTTGCAGAGAAACAGTATTCCCACTACTTGAATCCCAGGTCCAGGAGCTACACAGAATGCAGCCTCCCTCTATCCCGCCATCTTGGATCCCGGGTTATTTGTTTTGTTTTGTTTTGTTTTTGGTATTAAGTTTTTTTGTGTTTTTTTTGAGTTCTTTATATATCCTGGAGATTAGTGCTCTCTCTGATGTGCATGTGTTAAAGATTTTCTTCCATTCTGTAGCTCTCTCTTCACCTTATTAATTGTTTCCTTTGCTGTTTCTCTTTTTTTATCAATTTATATTTTAATTTTTATGTTTACTATGAAGAAATTATTTTATCTTTTCCCCCAAATCATTAACCAGGAGTGAAGAGTTTATTTTATTCATGGTTTAATGTGTTTATTTATTAAATAATGAGCCTATAATTCTAGTATATATAAACATGTTCATAATGATATATGTGTGTTCAAAATAACCCCATCCCTTTTTCCCACCCATAAGACACTTTTTTGAAATTTATTTTTAAATCAATTCCATTATTAATAAACAAGTATATCATTATTTTAATTATTACAAAATAGTATTATTGTAGTACTTTTTAATTCCTGATTCTTTTAAGTCCGACTTTAAATAGTTTTCATTTAAACAATTTTTTAGTCAGACTTGTACTTTAATTCTTCAATATAACACAACAGTATTGGAAAATTTCTTGGGCTTTGTAGGTTTTATTTTCCTTCTAGTTATTTAAGAATATTCTCCAATATTTCCCTATTATGGACCAGTAATATAAAGCATGGATATTAGAAATGGAGATTAGTAATGCAACAATTTCCCTTTTGCATTTATTTTAGAGAGATTCTTTATTTTACAATATCTAGCATAGTTATTATCCTGCTCATTTTTCTAGTTGCTCTTGATTTAATTTTGATCATATTTATGGATTTCATTGAAATACACACATACATTGTGATACATAAATTTTGTCTTCAAATGTAGGTTTATTTCCTCATTGACCATAATTTTTTGCTGGACCTGCTCTCTCTTTTTTATTGTTATTATTTTTCACTCATATATTCACATAAAACCCCTTTGGAATTTAAAAAAAAATTAATTTTGCTTCCCTAAACTTTTTTTTTCTTTTTGTATTCCTTACAGTTTTTATTTTATATTCCAACATTTTATATTGCTGAATTTGGCTGGCTGGTATTTTGTGGGAATTTTCTGTATAGGTTCCTGAGGGATATGCATCTGTAGTTTTATTTCAGTATAGTGCTTTGTTGGTATCAGGGTAATCTCAGCCTCATAAAATGAGTTGGTGAGCATTCTCTCCACTCACATTTTCTGAAGATTTTGTGTTGAACTGGATTAATTCTTTTTTAAAAGTTTGAAAGAAAATACTAGTAAAGCAATCTGGATATGGATTTTTCTTTGTTGGAACAACTACTTTTTTTTTTTTTTGCTTGATTTTTCTCTAATATCTATGTTAGCCCTTTTGTTTTCAAGAGCTCTGAATCGTTTTCTTTTTGGCTCATGTCATTTTTGATGCCATGCATTAGATTTGGTTGATTGCTTTTGATCTGAATCTCATGATTTTCCTATTTTATTAAGAAAGTTAACCAATTCAAGTTTCAAATTTGTTGTCATAACTAATATATGTAGTCTTGTTCTGTCACCTGACTCCATTTTTCACTTTAATATGTATTCACAAATGGCTTCTTAGATTCATGTATTCTACTGTATAAACTATTTTTTTCACTAATTAATACCTAATTAATTGGAAAGGTTTCATCACATTTTTAATTCTCTCATTCATTACCTTTGTTTATTAAACACTACTGCAACTAATTAGATGTAATATTTCATTTCCAGAGTCAAACACATATGGATTACACTCTTTTAAAGATAATAGCATTAGCACATTTTAATTGGTTGTTGCTTTCTTGTTTTATTAATACAATTTTAAATTTATTGTACAATTGTCATTGTTTACTTATACTTTCTTTAAATAAATATTTACAACACATGGATTGTGTTTGATAACCACATTTCATTATACTTAACTGCATGTTTAAATGGTTTCAATGTTTTCCCCTGTTCCTTTTATATAACAGCATTCCATTATTTTGCACTATTTATCTAACAAACCTCATTCATGTAATATATTTTTTAGTAAGTTACTAATAAACAGTGGATAAATATTAATGAGAACTTTCCTATGTGATAATTTTCCTTTAGGTACCAAGTCACATGAATCACAAGTTAGCTCAGCCTGTAATTTGTAGCAATAAACTTTTTTTCTCATTAAAATTCTATAGAGGGCACCATTACTGAGATTTTGTTTTGTGGAGAAAGTTTGTGATGAGATTAAAGACTCCTTTTGTGACTAAATTGATTTTTTTAATCCTTGAATTATAATTATATTCCAAAGGAAACTTGTAGAACATAGGAAACCCTTTAGCTAGTATTAGGTTTCATATAGGAACAGTTCCTCCTGTTTTATTTTATTATTGTATTTTCCCCCTCAGAAACACCAGTGATCCATATATGTGTTTTTCTTTGGAATAGCCACCTGATCTATTGGAGTTCCTACTAGTCTATGCAATGTTTGTTCTTAATAATCATATTCTGGAGGGATATTTTAAAGCATTTCAACAATAACATGTTTTTTCCCCATTATTTCTGGCTATGCACTATGTTATCTAGGTTTTTTTTATTCCCCCTTAAGCCCTAAGTCATTATTTCATTCAATATATATTTTTTTGAGTTCCTTCTAAGATACTGGGAACATCAGTGAACAAAAAAAGACAAACATTTGTAGTCAGGATGTTTATATTTGAAAGATAATCAACAACAATAACAACAACAAAAAGTACTGTGTCAGATGGTAGTTAGTATTTCAGAGAAGAGTAAAGTAGGAAAGGGAGCTGGCAAGGGTCCTGATTGGGGGTTGGCCTCATCAAGAGGGTAAATTTTGAGCAAAACCTGGAAGGTATTGAGCAACAGTGTTGTAAAGATAGGAAAAGAAAGAGCATGAGATGGGGAAAAGCTTCAATGGGACCATGTCCAGCTTGTTCCAGTAACAGTAAGGAGGCTGGTGACTAGAGCAGGAAAGACATGAGAACAAAGAGGAATGGAGAGACCTCCTGGCTGGGGTTGCCAAAGTCCCAGTCTGATCTCGCCATCTAGCTAGCTAGCTCTCCCTCTGTTCCCATCTGTGTCTCTCTCGAATGGAAAGCGAGACATGGTACTCATTCCAAAATTGTGGTACAGATTCTCCTTGAATCCCAAATCATACAGAGGCTGCTGAAATTCCCTTTCAAGCCCTACCTGGAGCACAGGTAAACCATCATACTATAAAGAATGTGGTAGCAAGGAGAACCGTGGGTCATCCCAGGTGCTGCCCTCTGCAGGGCACTTTCGTCACAGGTCGTGTGAAGCTTCTTTAGCAAGGGCCAACTTTCCATGTTGGTCCAGCCTGAGATTGAGTTACGTGGTGAGTCTTCTTTTCCCGGATCTCGTCGTCTGCCATTGTAGGGACTATCTTTGAAGCTTGAGGGATAAGCAAGTGTCACAGGGCAGTCCAATTATTGTTAAATTTGGTATGGCTACTGGCTGCCATGGTGACAAAGTGGTTTCCCACACCACTCCACACCCCCGCATTGGTCCTGCACTTCAGCACCTAGCCATCTATATTAAGAGCTGTGTTTAAATCTTTCCTTTTAGTCCATTGTCATTATACTTCCTTCAAAGGAAGAATAGCTAAAAATGGCCTTTTAATGTTCTATCAAAATATGGGAGGAAATTTGTAAAAAGTGTTGATTATTATTTTAATTATACAAATTTATGGAGTAGTGTTATAATTTGATACATGTACACAGAGAATAATGATCAAATCAGGAGAGTTAACATTTCCATTTCCTTAAACATTTAAAAATATTTTGATTAACTTGTAAAGGTTGTGCATATTTATGAAGTACTGTTTGATATTTCAGTACATATAATATAGACTCATCAAATCAGGATGGTTAACATTACCATCTCCTGAAGGTTCCATCTCCTTATTTTATCCTTAAATTGTATGGCTTGTGGTTGTTACCTTCCACAGTTTCTAGCACTAATTAAAACCACCATGAGGCGTTTAAATTCTGGTGTGTGTGTGTGTGTGTGTGTTTGTGCATGTGCATGCACACGTATGTTGCAGGGAGATATGGTAGAGAGGATGATATAAGGATAGTCAGGCAGGTGTATGAAAGCCTTTGTTTTTCATCGTTGTATAACAAATTAATATAATCTTAGTGACTAAGGGTAATGTACATTTATTATTGTATAGTTTCTGTGGGTTGTGACTTTGGAAACAGTTTAGTGTCCTTGTTACTGCTTAGTGTTCTGTAAACTGTCATCCAGATTTTGACCAGACCACTTTTTCAACTAGTAGGTTAACTGGTAAGAATCCACTTCCCAGATCATTCCAGTTGTTGGCAGAACTCATTTCCCCTGTAGCTGTATGAGGGCTCCAGATTTTTACTGGGTTTGCTTGTGACCCAATCTTAGGTTTTAGAAACTGTCCATAGTGCTTTGACACAGGCCAATGGGGCCGCTTGTATCCTCCAGCCTGCAAGATGAGACTGTGACCTGAAGGGGACCGAAACCTCTTTCAAGGAATTTCATCTGAGTCAGTCTGAGGAAAATATCCCTTTTGATTAATACCAAATTGGGAACTAAACTGGGAACTTCATTCATCTTTAAAAATCCTTTCACTTTCACCATTTTCTATTGCCAGAAAGAATTCACAGGTCCCATACCAATTCAAGGAAAGTAGAAGACATGAATGCTGGAGGGAAGGAGTATTGTGGCACCCATATTAGAATTTGTCTTATCAAGTCACAAATTTTTCGTATGTGTGTATAAACACACACACACACACACACACACACACACACACATATATATATTTCATATGTCCAAAATAAATTTAATTTTAGGTTAGACAGTTGAGTTTATTTATTTTAGGGGAAGTGATCAGCTTATATTTTTTAGAAAAAAAATGCTACTATATAAACTTTTCGACTTTATTCAACTTTTTAAAATAAAACATTTTATTAAAATATACTCAACTTTCATGAAATATTTATGAAGTTGATATTAGTTTTAGTTCTTGAGTACTCTGACATTTTCATCATCTCATTCATTTTTTTCAGCCTAAATTCCATTTCTATGCTATACAAAGCACATATTACTTTCCAGACCATACATACATACTACTAGGAGAATGGTCCATAGCAAATAAGCATTAATTTTTAAGAAATATTTTCTCTAAGTCTGTTGGGTTTTTCTGTTGTATGTTTTGACTTGTTTTGACTTTGAGATTCTACTGGGCCATTGATCCCAACATTTTTGGCATTCAGTTTAGAATTTTGAGAAAAGACAATAGGGTATTAGAATAGAATTAAAAATCAGCTATTTCTATGATTTTTTCTAAGCCGACGAAAGATGATAAACTAACAGTTTTGATAAGGTCATCTTCCCTCTCCCAGATTGCGCTTCTGGAATTATTCAGCATTATTGACTGAAGACTATTCTTCTCAATAACTGGATGAATTTTTAAAAAGTCACAATAATCTCTATCTTATTTTAATAAATGGAGTAGACAACAATAGAGTAGATGTAATCCAGGTTCTTAATTTTTCATTAACCAAGACTAGGGTGAAATCTATTATTTGCCAGTTAAACCAACTTTTTAAAAGCAAAAAATACATGCAAGTAGAAGACTCCTTTTTACAAAAGTAGTAGAAATTCCTTCTAGTTTCAAGTCAGCCAGGCCTCCTAAGAACCTGAGAAAGACCAGCTCTAGGCAAACTCCGCCCCCCCTGCTCCCCCTATTGTTCTGATTTGCCAGTAGGAAGGGTGCAGGAAGTTAGGGTGCTCATTAAGAAAATTGCCTTTCAAACATCCCCAGGCCCTAGTCCCAAACGGAACGACTGTAAGCCTGTCTGTTTTAATGTTGCAAAAGAACAAATTTTATAAGAAAAAGCCAACAACTTTAACAGCAGGTGGCTGAAGCATAGCCTTCAGAAAGCTGTTAAGAACCATTTTCGTCTGTGAAATAAAACGTGGTTGCAAGCGATGTTATTTGCACTTATTGATTCAGTGAAAGAAGTCACCTTATGTTTAATTCAAATTGCAGTCCTGACATGGACAGGCTTAAAACAATCATGTTTTACAAATCCATTTGTTTAAATGATTCTCTTGTTGGCTGTTCACACTGTGCCCTGGGTTGTTTTATCATCACTCGCTGCAAGTGCTATTTAAAGAAGTGGAAAGCTGGTAACGTGCATTGCTGTAAGCAGTCTAGGTTAGGCTTCGTAGACAGAGAAACATAGTAGGTGACCGTTAGTTTCAGGGTGCATCTCTGTAATTCCTCAGCCTACTTCAATTGTTTAGTTTTCCTTTAGTGCACACCTCTGTGAATAATTATTACGACGGTATCCTTTTTTTTTCTTTGGAGTTGACATGCCCTATGAAGTGGCAGAGAATCTTTCAGCAAAGCTTCCCGTTGGTTCTGTGTTGCATCACAGTATTACTCAAAAACTATATTTCAATTCTGTAGAAGTAAAAGGCTCTACTGGATGAGAAAAGTGCTTGTCAAATTTAACAAGGTATAGTAGACCATAATGCTCTGCAACACAATTACTGTTACCATTTAAATGAGAAGAGTATCCTTGAAATTGCTAAGAAATTGCCTGAAATTAGGTTTTGGCCTATTTTCCTAATGTAATTCTGATCATGAAATCCTCCATGGAAACTCTTCTGATGGTATTTTTCAGGTTCTATAAATGTAAGCAGAGAGAAAGCTTAAATAAACTCCCACAGATTTTAAGAATTAATAAACAATACATGAGGTTTTTTTGTTTGTTTGTTTGTTTGTTTGTTGTTGCTTTTTTTTATGTGGCTATGGATCTTATGTGTCCCCTAAAGGCCTCTGTGTTAAAGCCATGGTCCCCAACTTGGCTTTACTGTGAGATGATGGAATCTTTAAGAGGAGAGGCCCAGTGGGAGATCTTTAGGTCACTGAGGGCATAGAGGAATTGTGGGACCCTTGCCCCCTCCTCTTTCTCTTTTGCTTCCTGACAATGAGGTGAGCATCTTTTCTCTTGCCCTGCACTCTCCACCACAATATGCAACAGGTCCAAAAGCTTATGGGGTCAATTGATCATAAACTAGGATCTCCAAAACTGTGAGCCAAAATAGCCCTTTCTCTTTATAAGGTGATTGTCTCAGATATGTTTTCTAGTGATGGAAAGCTGACTCACGCATGCTTTAAAACTCCCTCAGAATAAATGGTGGATTCATCTGCATGGAATCAGGATACCCAGGCATGTGACAGCTGTTAAAATCAGGAAAAGTCCCAATGATAACTTAGCAGGTTCTTAATCTGAAGAATCTCAGGTTCTTAATTTGTACAGATTGAGAGAGCATCTCTTAGAGATTTGTTGTGAAGGATTAAATGAAATAAGCTGTCAGATCACCAGCAAACTCTTTTGTCATTTGGCACCTTTTCCTTCCTGAATTTGTAGAGTGGAGGACCCAAGATCCTGGGGACATCCTCAGGAGCACCCACTGTGCTCTCTGTGACATGTGTCTCTACTTACAGCAATTGCTGAACAAACCATTCTTTTCTCCATATGTACATGGAGCTAATGGTGCGTTTGAAACAAATGAAGTTTGAAGCAGTAAATATTGAAATACCATACCTTACCTCATAAACATGCACAATTATTATGTTTTGATTTACAGGAAAATAAACTTGTTTTTTTAAAAAGAATAGAAGCATCTAACAATAGGCTATGGTTAATAATGAATTTAACTTGATATTCAGCCATTTTCTTTATCCTTTCCTTCATTGAATAATAGGATCTCCAATGTGCATGATATAATTGATTTGGGAGATACAAAAATGAATCAGTATCCTTGCAGTCTAAAGATGAACTAACATATGTAAATAAGAAGTAATTAAAGATGTGAGAAAATGTTAAGAGCTGTAAGAAGAGTACTGGTGCATTCTATTAATTAGGCAAAATGATTTAATATTGGCATACTATGCTTCCCAGGAGATTACTATTCTGAACATTGAATCCATGCAGATGACCTTCAGTGTAGGGCCATGAGGAGCACCTTGAGTACTGGAGCCAGATCTCCATGCTTCACCAGATCTGTAAGAGGCAAGACATTGGATTATTCCTGGTTTGAACCTCTCAGTATTTAGATCTTTGTACATGTCTTGCACACAATAGAAATCCAGAACACAAAAGAAGTGGTGAATGAGTCAAGGCATAAATGGAAGAAGAGGGTCTTAAGGCAAGATTGAGAACAGCATGGCCAAAACTGACACAATGAGAAAAGATTTACCATAATGTTTTACCTAATAAAAATTTACTAAATCATATCCTGTCCTTGGATAACAGCTGATTAAATTTTGGCTTTGATTTTCCAAGCTGTTGAGTTAAAAGAGGCTATATTTTCACAGAGTTGGCAAGATAATTTCTATGATCACAAGAACCTGTATAAATTAGTAGGTTTGTCCTCTACTGTCATGGAATTACATTTGCAACGTTTTTTTCCCCAAACTGCCTCACACCATATAAAAATTATATTTAAAGGCCATTGTTAATACCCTGGCTCTGATAATCTAAGTGTTGGTCAAGTTGGGGAAACTAATATTTTAAGGTGACTCAAAATGGCAAGCCTGTGGTTACTATCCCGAAGATGAAAATAGTTGTGATTAGGCCTTCATTGTCACTCACTTGGAGGGCTGTCATTAAAATAAATTGAGCCTGGGATGTTGGCAGAGTTATCAAGTGGATGCTTCCTGTGTCTGGAAATCCTCCTCTGACTTATCAGCATGGCTCTGGACAGATCCTGGCTCACATGAAAAGGTGTGCCTTTGAAGTCAAATGCAGCTGCCACACCAGGCCTGGATATTTGGCCCTTTGAATTCATCACCTAAACACTATATGGCAATGAATGCTACCGCACACAACTCTTACCAAATTTCATCAATATTGTATGAGAGAAAACTGGGATGATCAGGTTTATAGAAGGATTATGTCCACAGAGCATCAGATGAACAAACATATGTAAGATATTTAAATTAGTGTCTGCATTTGTAAGTCTTTACAAATGCAGCTGTTACTGTTAGTTGAGAACACTTAAAAATGGGCACTTAGTGAAATAAATGCTTTCCATTTTGGTGCCCTTATTTATTTAGTTCATATTTAGCCAGTAAGATTTTAAGAGCAAATGTGAAATTTTATTTATTTATTTTTGTGGTACTAGGGATTGAGCCCAGGTCCTCACACTAGGCAAGTGCTCTATCAATCTCTGAGGGACACCTCCAGCCCCTAAATATATGAACTTCTCATGCATCCTAAACACAGTGAGGGCTGGAGATATAGTTCAGTGGTCGAGCACCACAAAAATATAATTATATAATTATAATTGCATAATATTATTATAATACCATATATTATAACATATACTATATACTATAGTACATACTATAGTATACTACATATTATATGTGGCATACTATAATTTTATCATACACCTTATACATTAAGAGTTCTTGTTTCATATCTACAAAAATCCTGTTATGTGGATAGGAAAATTCTATTATAACTTTATAAAAACTGATGATACCACAAATGATGTTTTAATGCTTGCATACACTGTGTAATGTTCTATCATCTCAATCATTTATCTTTTCTTTATAACAGAAACATTGAGAATCATTCTTCTAGCTTTTAAAAATACACTATGTTACTGTTATCTACAGTCATCCTACTATGCAGTAGAATGCCAGACCCAAAATGGGAGTTCATAACCAACTTGAATCTAATGTATGAAACATGATATGTCAAGAGCTTTGTAATGTTTTGAACAACCAATAATAAAAAAAAATAAAAGTAGAATTAGAGTCTACATAGATTTGCAGTCTTGCAGAAGCTAAGTGAGTTGTCCAAGTGTATACAGGTCTTTTCATCCCTTAGGATCCAGTTAAGAAAAGAGTAGAGACTTCCCAACAGCAAGCCCAGTGATCTTTCCATAACTGGCTTCGCCAGGTACTGGTGCATCAAAGCAAGAGTTGTGTGTTTGTCTTGCTTCATTTATAAGTGAAAAAGCAAATAGATCTAATGTTGGATGTTCTCTTAGTTATTGTAATGATTGCCACCATTTACTGAATACTCTTTATATGTCAAATAATCTGTGAAAATTTTAGTTTTAAGAACAATTCCAAAATATAAATGCCACTACTGCTCTCCTTTTATAGATGGGGAACTGAACTAAGGCTCAAAAAAGAAGACAATAAAGGTTACTGCACAAGTAAAGCAGCCATCGTGGTCTGGAGCACAAACTGTTCCTTCTTGCATTTTATCCTGGGAATAATATCAAACTGTATGTTAATGCTCATACACTGCAGTTTGCCTCGGTGGAACTTCAGGTCCTTCTTTAGCAAAATGGTAATGACCCTACCCACTTTGTGTGAATGCTCAGTGGCTTAAAATAATGTATTGTAAAGCCCATCAATAGTAGAAACTCTAAATAAACTAGTTGTCTATCATTAGCTTTTATGCTTAATCGTATTATTTAAATAAGGTACAAGCCATTTAGTGCTTTCAAAATGCTTTATATTTGGATAAATTTTGCAGCAACCAGTTGAGCATTCATTTTATATTGAGTAGTAACATAGGGAAAATTTTGGTGCTGTTTATTTTTAATATCAATTGTGAGCACAATTTATGTGGATGCAAATTATTAATTCTTTATTTCCTTTAAGAAAGTCTCTTTAAGTGTAACCTCACCAATATAAAAGCCAAATACTTTCAAAAGGTGCAGTTAAAATAAACATTTTCATCACTAAGTTCTTCAACTTAAATATTATTTGACAGAACTTTGTTAAGCTTGTAGCTCTCACTTCTTTGTAGAATATTGTGAAATCAAATCTCTGTTTCTAGTCTATACAAGTGTTTTTGAGAAATTCTAAATACTGATGAAAAACACCTGGAGTTTTATAGATATGCATAAATCTGAGAAGCATTTTAGTCTTTGAAAAAAAAAGTTGTATTTCAAATAAGAAAAAATTTGAAAGTGATTAGGCATTTGATTATTTTTCAATTGTACATAAGTAAATTTTGATTGGGCCACTATACATTCAATTCAATGCTTTAGAATAAATCACCGAACTCTCTCTTTCAAAATTTGCTATTTATATACTTTTTCTATACTTTCAAATATGAAATTTGACCTGTTTTAATTAATATTGACATTTCTCAAATTAAATATTCATTGACAACTCTAAGCAAATATGTCAGATGGACTCAATGTGGTGTTGCACGTTAAGCTCTGGTTTCTGAAGCAGGGTTAGAAGAAAACAGTCTCTCTCTCCAAATTCCTGTTTCGTACTGTAGAGATAACAATTCCTAACATCCACTTTAAAAAGTGTAGCATTTTCAGTTAAACACTATGAGTTATGTGGTCTCTTCTGACTCATGGAAATCCAGAGCCCTAAGTGCTTCTCAGAGCAGCTAGTTCAATAAATTTTTTTTTATAGATGAAGAATCCAAGAATTAGGAGGTTAAATTAGAGTCACACTGTTAATTCATTTATGAGCTACAATTAGAAACAAGGTTTTGGTTTTTCAAGTCTGTATTATTGCCCATATATTACACTGACTTTTTTTTAATTACCTTATCTGATTGACATGTACAGAATATGCTACTCTAAAACAGCAGAATATACATTTTGATAATTGAGCTTTTCAATTAAAAGACCTAATTTTGCAAATGGATGAAATAGCACGATTAACCTATATGTTGTCTATTAAAGCTTTACTTCAGCATACATAGATTTCTCAAGTGTGCATATATTCCATTATAGACAATGTTGAGCCACCAAACAAGCCCCAATCTATTTTTAAAGATTGGAATCAACCAAAGTATCTTCTTTAAACATAATGGAATGAAACTAGAAATAAATAACAGAAGGAAAACTTTTTGGAAAATTAACAATTCTGTGAAAATCAAACAGCATACTCCAAATAACCAGTGAGTCAAAGGAGATATGACAAGGGAAATTAGAAAATACTTTCAAGTGAATAAAACTGAAAACTCAACATACCAAGCCTTCCAGGATGCAAGAACATAAGTGCAAAGAGCGAAATTTATAGTTGTGAAAGGCTACTATAAAAATAAAGAACAAGTTAGGTGCATAATTTTTTTATATTAATGGATCACAAAAGAACAGGAAACTAAACCCAAAGCCAGAAGAAGAAAGGAAGTAATAAAAATTACCGGTGGAGAGAAATGAAATAGAAAATAGAAAAACAATAGAGAAAATCAGTGAAATTAAGATTTGGTGCTTGAAAGATCAAAACAATTGACCAAAGAAAATTAGATATAGATAAAAAGACTAAAATCAGAAATTAAAATGGGCTTATTGCTATAATTTTATAGAAATGAAAAGGACTATATGTGTTGTTTAGATATGGTGTTCCTCCAAAGCTCACGTGTAAAACAATGTAAGAAGGTTTGGAGAAGAAATGATTGGGTTATAACCTTAACCTAATTAGTGAATTGATCCCTGATGGTATTAACTGGATGGTAACTGTAAACAAGTGGTGTGTGGCTAGAGGAAGTGGTTCATTGGGGGCATGGCTATGGGGTATATATTTTGTATCTGGAGAGTGGAGTCTCTCTGTCTCTGCTTTCTGATCACCAGGTAAGCCATTTCCCTCTGCCACACTCTTCGGCCATGTTGTTCCTGTCTCACCTGAAGCCCTGAGAAATGGAGCTGGCTGTCTATGGAATGAGACGTCTGAAACTGTGAGTCCTCAAATAAACACTTCCTCCTCTATAATTGTTCTGGTTGGATCCTTTAGTCACAGCAGCAAAAAAACTGACTAAAACAATAAGAGTAATATAAACAATTGTATGCTAACAGATTAGGCAAACTGGATGAAATAAAAAAGAAATCCTAAAAATACACAAATATAAAAACTGACTCAGGACAAATAGAAAATCAGGTCTGGTTGTGTAGCTCAATGATAGAATGTTTACCAATAATGGTCAATACCCTGGGTTCAATCTTTAGCCCTGAAAAAAAAATAGAAAAGCTGAACAAATGTGAATAAAAGTAAAGATGTTGAGTAAGTACTCGCAGACTTACAAGCAAAGATAAGCTCAACACACTCTACAATAATATAAAGAAGAATGAATAACAATCATTCTCAATCTCTTCTAAAAAATAAAAGAGGTGGCAATACTCCCTCATTCAGTCTATGAAGCAATTATTGTACTGATAGCAAAACCATCACAGACACACCAGAAAAAAAAAAAGCTATGCAGATCAATGTCTGTTTTAACTACAGGTACAAAATATTATCAAACTGAATCCAATAGCATATTAAAAAGGATTACCCACCATGACCAATGAGATTTATCCCCAGAATTCAAGCATTTTCCCAACATATTTGCATCAATCAATATTGAGAGAATGAAGGAAAAATAACTCCACATGCTCATCTCAATAGACGAAAAAGTGACAAAACCAACAACCATTTCGTATAAAAATTGTAACAAACTAGGAACAGTGTGAGTGTTTTCCATGTGCATAAGCCATTTGTGGATTTTTTCTCAGAGATTTCAGCCTGCTGCTTTAGGTATGTCCTGCACATGATTAGCATGCCTTATTGGTTTCAATCTCTAGAATTAAAGAATTATTTTCTCCAAATTTCAGTTCTATGGGATCTCCCCTACACTCCCAAGGCTAGAGAACATTGAAGTTTCCCTTAAGGTTGTATTGCTCATACTACGGTTCTTCACAAGCAAATAAGCAATGGAGAGAAATGGGGGGAATGAGAAACAAAGGATATTTATTCCCCACAATCTTTCCACTTTCTTTTCCTCTATTTCTGTCTAAATAGAGGGCTTTCCCTCAGGGGTTTAAGGAACATCACTGCATCTCCTCCTCAGCATGACTCCTCAACTAGGGAATCTCTCAGGACAGGGAAGATCCCTTTTCCATCCCTACAAACTCTGGTTTGCAGCCTCCTCTTTTCCTCGTCCTGTGGCCAGACCAAAATGGCTTCTCTTGGAGATTTTCCCATCAGTATCTTCTTACTCCTTGCTTGAATCCAGTATCTTCTCCGTGCTATTGACTCGGATTTTTCTTTTCACAAATCCTATAATTCTGTCCATAAAAGTCGTGCAAAATTTTTCCTAGATTTATTCTTATGTACTTCAAAATGTCGTTGTTATTATTCTCTTTCTAAATTACACATTTTTAAATGGTTAATTTTTAGTGTCTAAAAATGTATCTGATTTTGCATACTGGTCTAACATATAGCAAATTTCTTAATTCTATTATCAATTGTTATAATTTCTTTCTTAATTCCCTTCATGAGACAATAATACTGTCTACTGTGAGAGTTTTTCTTTTTTTTCAGTGTTTATGTTTTTAATTTCTTCATTTTAATTTACTGGCTGGGGTCTTTAGTTCAGTGTGTCTTAGAAACAGATACAGGATACTTTCTGTTGCATTTAAAATTTTAAAATAAATGTTTCAAATACCTACCCAAAGATTCTCTTATTTAGGGTATGCCATTGTTCAGATTCATAGTTTATTATTTTTCTTTATTTTGTGGAATGGATATACAAGTTTAAACTATCATAAATTACATGATATTTTTATTTTTATTTTAAATTAAAAAATGATAAATTGACAAAAATCAAATGTATTTATTGTGTCCAACATGATGCCTTGAAATATGTATAGATTGTGGAATGGCTAAATAACATATGCATTACCTGGTATTCTTATTTTTTTTTCTGGTGAGAACATTTAAATCTCTTCCCGTAGCAGTTTTCAAGCATACAACACATTGTCATTAATATAGTCACCACATTGGTATAATAGATCTCTTGATCTTCTATCTAGCTGAAATTCTTTATGCTTTGAGGAACATCTCCCCTGCTCCCAATCCATTTCAAGATCCTGCTAACTACTATTTTACTCTCTGCTTCTGTGGGTTCAACGTTTTACCTTTTACATATAAGTAAAACCATTTGCTATTTGTCTTTATTTGCCCAATTTATATGTCTTCTAGGTTCACAGATGTCTCAAATACCAGAATTTCACTGTTTTTGAAGGCTGAATAGTGTTTCATTGTGTGTATCTACAACATTTTCTTTATCCACTCATTTGTTGCTGGGTTCTTACTTGTAAAACTTGATTTGATTGCAAATCTTGGCTATTATGAATAACGCTGCAATGAACATGTTCAGGTTCTTGATTTTATTTCCTTTGGGTGTGTACCCAAAGAAGGATTACTGAATCACATAATAATTCTATTACTCATTTTTGAGGAAATTTCATATTATTTTCCTTAATGGCTGTAATAATTTACATCCCCACCTGTGGTGTACAAGGTTTCTCCACACCCTCCCAAATTCTTGTTACCTTTGCCTCTAACAGCTATTCTAGCAAGTATGAGGTATAGTTCATTATGTTTTTAACTTGCATTTCCCTGATGATTAGACATTTTGAGCATTTTTTGATAAAGCTGTTGGCCATTTAAATGTTTTCTTTTGAGAAATGCCTATTCATGTCCTTTGCCCATTTTTCAATCAGATTGATTTCTTGCTATTCAGTTGATCAAATTCCTTATGTATTTTGGATATTAACCTCTTACCAGAGATATAGTTTGTAAGTATTTTCTTTCATTTCATAGATCGTCTCTTCACTCTGTTTTATTTGCTGTGTAAAAGTTTTTAGTTTGAGCTAATCCCATTTGTATGCTTTTGCTTCTTTTAACCTTTTAATGTGAGAAATTATATTATTAGGATTTTAATAGGCTTTAAAATTACTCTTGCATTCTTGCTTTAATAATTCAAATTTAGTATATACATTCATATGATATATACACACACAGTATCGAGAGAGAAAAAGAGAGAGAGAGAGAATGGATGGTATATATGTAACATTTATGATATGTATAATATGGATGTACCAGAAGCTCATTTATTACTCATAAGAGAGTCCTGCCTTTCCTCCACAGTGCCACTCTCAAACTTAATCAATAACAGATACTGAGGAAGTCTGGAATGTGGAGTCATTTTGTGCCCAAGAATAAAAGGAAACAGATCTTGGTGAGAATTTAGCACTTTGTCATAGTGATAATCTGGTTCTTTCAATTAACAATTTTAACCCATTTATATTTGTCATGATCATGGGTATCTTTGGCTATATTCCTCTCCTGTCATTTTGTGCTTTTTATTTATCCTGCTTTTTCTGAAACCTTTTTCTTTTTTTCTTCTTGTGTTTAATTTGGGATTTATCTACTCTTATTATACTCATCTATTTTATCCCCTTGAATTTGAATAGTTTATATATCAGTAATATACTCTTTTATTCTTATATATCAGTAATACTAAATGCATTTTCTCTCCTACCAAACAATTGTAAGTATCGAATGTTTTAAATCTAGTTATTCTCACCTTACAGGTAATTGCTATGCATAATATTTATTTTATATTTTATTTTCATCCTCCAATTCAACACAGATGCCATTATTTTCTCTAATAAGTGCTTTTAAAATATTTACTCACATTTTTTACATTTATTTTTTCATCTTTTTTATCCTGTTGCCTCTCAGACCTTGCTTCTTTTTAAAGTTTGCTTTCTAAGTTTAGAAAGTTTCCCTCAGTGCTAATTTTCTGAAGTTCATCCTTCAAACTTTCCTTCAGTAAAGGTCTGTGGTTAAATGTCTATACATTTTTAAAACTTTCACACATTCACTGTGGGTGTCCTTTCATTATATAAATATAGTAGAGAAGTTTCATTCTACATTTCATTCTTTGTTTCTTTTATGTGAAAAGGGCAGAGGCAAGAGAGTAACATGAAGTATTGTTGTTCCAACATGCATTCCTAAAGTACCTCCGTGTACATTTACTTTTAATTTCCAAGTGTCTTGAGACAACAGAGTAAAATAATTAACAGTCTGCCAGCTCTGCTCTCAGACCTGCTTTAAACAGGGGCTCTGCTGCTTACTCTTTATGTTAATAGGAAAGTTACCTGACTTCTCGCTTACCTCATATTTAAGATCTAGATTGTAGGATACAACTTAGAGAGCAGCTGGGAGAGGTAAATGAAATAATGTGTTCAGAGTGTATTGCACAGTGCTTGACAAAATGATAGCTACCATTTACTGAGAGCTAATGATGATGATGATACAAAAGTCTTTCTGAGACATCAAAGATTTAATTCACTAGAACCCCAGTGACCCTACTTGACTGTAACTATATCATGATTAAACTTCCTGAGTCTTATGTATCTGAGTCTCTTTGTTTTAAATGCTGGTCGGAGGAAATTTCAGGGAAAGACAAGTCCACCTTAATTCCAGCCTTACATAGAATCTACAGAAGAGCTGTACTTGAAGTTGTGCTTTCATTAACAGTGTTTGAATTCTGCTTTAAAAATTAAGAAATGGTATAATAATAACTTATTCTCTTACTACAGTTTTTTTCTTCTCTTGAATTTTTTACTTATAATTTATAGCAAAGAGAAAAATAACCACAAGGGTACACCTCAATATTATTATATTTGGGTTTACTTACATAATCACACATAGATCAAGATACAGAATATTGCTGGTTTATCAAAAATCTTTTTTATGACGTTTCCCCATTAATGTCCCCCAAAGGTAACTATTATTTTGTCTTCCAGTGATTAATCTTACCTGTTTTTGAATACTAACATTTTATGTGAGATTTATGTTATTGTGCTTTTTCTTTGGCAGGGTTGTGTAATGTACTATTGTGTTGATATTTAATTATTTTTCCTACTTGATGGCCATTTGGATTATTTTTCATGTGGGATCTTTGCATTTATTGTATTCATTATTCAATACTACTCTGGCCAGACTTCTAAATGAGCAGTACACTTTGCTCACATTTTCCTCATTTTCTACTTGCCAACACTGTCCATTCCTGTATCTATCTCTATATTTGTTTTCCAGGGATATCTCATTTCTTTCTGTTGCCTATCTAACTCTTAGATTATGTCAACCTCAACCTCATGTTGAGGCCAAATATGTGTGGCGATGGGCAAGCACATGGAAGGTACTCAAGACTATTTCTCATGACATTATTTCTGTGACTGTCATTTGCTTGCACAGACAACATCAGCCTTATGATCATCTTCAACAAAACCAGGGAAATATTCATTAAGACTACAATATACACAACACAGAACACTATGTTAGATAATAGGGAAGAAATTCTTCTCTCCAGAACATTAGAAGATGGGGAGACAGGAGATCAAGTGTATCATTATTGATCTTCCATGTGCTGAAGGCATGTGACAGAGGGTAAGTGGTTGAGAAGTTAAAAATAAGGAATCACTCATAGAGGGGCTTGAGAGAGGTCCTGGCCAAGGGTTGCAGGAGCTGGGGCCATATGGAAAATCAAGAAAATGGTTCAAAAAATTGAAAATAGCACAAATGAGGTTGGATAGCATGTCCCGGAAATAATGAATCAACCAAAGGAATTGTGTAGGGAAGTAGTGAGCAACAGGCATGAAAACTGGAAAATTCATTTTTAAGAGACTCACAGACCAGAAATTTAGTATGGTTTTTATCATTTTGGAAGTGGAGTGACAATATTGACTATGGGAACAAGATCATATTTTGCTGCAATAAAAATTAGTATGTAGTAATGGTTGGAGAGGGTTAAACAGGCATTAAAATGTGGTAACAATGATCTGTGAGCAAGGTGTTGAAATCTTGAAGGAAGTAATGGTATTGGAAATGAATAACGAAGGACTTTACACTAACAAAAAAGAATCGATAAAGCTTGTTAAATTAGGTGGGGAAGCAAACAGGGAAGGAGTCAAGGAGGCTCCCAGAGAGTCCTGCAAACCTAGAAGCAGAGTGGTGCCACAGTTCACTCTGGATCACTTAAGTGTTCACCATGTAAAATGTGTTGTTAGAGATAGATTCGTGGAATTTAAAGGAACTGAGGGTACCCATGATCATGAGCAACAGGTAATTAGAGAAATGAAACTCATGATGTGTAGGGAAGTTGGGGCTGGAGTGGTGCAGACAGCCATGAGGAGCTGAAGGTTTGTAAGGGCACAGGAGTAACAAGGGCTGAAGAAGACAAGCAGGCTAGGTGGTACTTAGCCTTTAGGAAGTAGAAGAGTGGGAGAAAGGGAAAAGGAAGAACCTTCTACTTAGAAATGCTAATGCTGCTGTGAAGTACGTTTCTTCCATAGAGTACCCAGGTTTTGTACTCAGAAAAGGACTCACTGGTCTTCATACATTTCATCCCATTTCTAAAAGTGAGGCATTTCCCTTCCATTTTGACAACCGCAAAACCTATGGCACTAAGAAAGTTCTGACATGTTCGTTCTTAAAAATGAGGCCTTCAATTCTTCAAGACTTTAACAATTTTTTATTTCTAGTATTTTTTCATAACCGTGTTGCATTCAATTTTCTTATTTTTCATGGGAAGGAGAAACATGAGCCAGAGCTGAAAAATGCATTTGATATCATCCAATTGATTTTAAACTCTGCCATTTGATAGGTGGCGAGAATGCCCTAACAACATTGCGACGGAGTTCTCTAATTTGTTTTTTGCAGCTTCATGCTGCAAGCAATTTGTCACCTAAAATGCTAATAGAACTTTCACGTATTGAAATGAGCGATGGAAGCAGCCCTGTAGATCATCATGGTTACAGTAGGGCAGAATTTTAGACAGGGACTTATAAAATTTTAAATTGATCCCGCATTTGACCTTAGACAAAAAGGCAAAAATGAACAAGTAGGTACTGCACCCATATAAAAGGAAATATCTCATCAGCAAACAATAAATCTGTTCTTTAAATGCCAGTTTTAACAGGCCCATGTAATGCTTGAAGGCAGATATCAGTCAACTTTAAGGTCATTGTCAAACAGCAAAAAGGAATTCAATATTCAAGTATCATAAAATATATTGTTATAAAACATGAATTTCATTGATATTTTTATTGGTAGCGATAAAGTAATTACATTTCTGTATTAGTATAGCTATAGCAGACTTGGGAATTTTGGAAATATACAACTGAGAGATGCAAACCTTTCATTATTTTTAATACGCAATTAAATCTTCGAAAACTATTGCTGCCCAATCAACACTTTATTGGCAATAATCTTTATTATACCAAGATAAATAAGAACTTGTGTGTGCATAGTCCTCATACTAGAGAATGAATGCTGGGAGTTAGATAATTATGACCCTTTATTTGGAGGTCAAAGGAGTCAAGTAGATTAAAAGGAAATGGCTTTGGAAGCAGACAGAGCTGTGTTCAGTCCTGACTTGCAGGAATTCCAACCAGTGGAAAATATGGTCCTCATTTAAATCATAACAGGTAAACATGAAAGTTGTCTTCAACTTAACTTCAGAAATTTATCAAATCTATACAACAGTGAGTGCATATTGTGATCTGAATGTTATGCCTTCCTCACAAATTCACATGTTGAAATGTATGAAGTGACTTTTCTGATGTGATTACATCTTAAGGGCTTCACCCTCATGAACAGTGTTGGTGACCTTATAAAAGAGTTCAAAAGGGCTTGTTAATTCTATCTGCCATGTGGAGCCACATAGAAAGTGCCATCTGTGAGAAATAGGCCTTCACGGACATCAGGTCTCCTGTGCCTTGCCCTTGGGCTTCCCAGCTTCCAAATTATGAGAAATTTCTGTTGTTTAAAAATTATCCAATCTAGTTGGCACTGTGGTGCCCGCCTGTAATCCCAGCAACCCGAGAGGATGAGCCAGCCTCAGCAACTTAGCAAGGCCCCAGGTAACTTAGTGAGACCATGTCTCAAAATAAAAACTTAAAAGGGCTGGGGATGTGGCTCAGTGGTTAAGCACCCCTTATATATAGTGCCCCCTGGTCAAAAAAAAAAAAAAAAGAAAAGAAAAAAGAACTAATTATCTAATCTAAGTGTTTGTTATAGAAGCATGGACAGACTGAGTTAGTGCATCTGATTCTACATAAGCATACAGTAATAAAATGTGATGATTATACTCATAACATTTAGATTGCTGTCACTTCTGCCTCTTAAATACATGGCAAATGTGATCATTTTTAGAAGTGGTGAATAAAGTGTAGATTTAGATAGAAGGAGGTTCATAGCAATTCTGGCCATGTGACATTCTGGGGAAGTTTACACAAGCCAGGAGAATAATGAATATCAGTTGTTGTATTAATCAGTTCAGACTACCATAACAAAATACCATGGACTTGGTGATGTAGGCAACAGAAATTTATTTCTTCAAATGTCCAGAGTCTGAAAAGTTCAAGATTGAAGTGTCATCCAGTTTGGTTTCTGATGAGACTTTCTTCACGGCTGGCAGATGGCTCCCTTCTTGCTATATTCTCACGTAGTCTTTCCTCACTGTGTGTGGGGGTGGGAAGTGAGCTCATTTTATGTATCTTCTTCTTATAAGAACCCCAATTTTATCAGATTGGGGCCTCATTGCTATGGCCTCATTTAACCTCAATTACCACCTTAGAAAGCCCACCTCCAAGTATAATCACAGTTGGGGGTTAGGGCTTTAACATATGTATTAACATAAGAATTTGAATCCAGTTCATAGCAGATGCCTCGAGTTGAAGAAGGATATTCCAGGACTATGATGATGTCTGGAGAAAGTTTTCGGGGGTAGGGTAGGGGGATTTGGGCAACAAGACCTGAAATTCTTGGTTACCTAAATTGCTAAAATTCACTAAAATATCTTGAAGTATATGATGCAGACTAATTTAACATGTGGGCAAGGGACAGTTTGAGACTGTTGGACTTAATACCTATAAAATGGAAAGGTAATGGCCATTTAGTTTAGGTAGTATGATCAGAGACATGAATCTGCCTTAGGAAATGTGGCTGGAGATGGAAATGCTGGAAAAGGTTGACGGGATGCTTCAGTTACAAATGCATTCAAATATGTTTGGGTGTCTACAAGTGGTAGATGTGTCTAACTCTTCCACCTCCTCTGTAAGAGTGAGCTGCCCTCTAGAATAGGGGAATGTACTTTCCCACTGCCTTAATTTTCTGCTTCTCTGCCAAGGAAAGCACTTCCTGAGTAGCCACTGGTTGAAGACTGAGTTACAAGAGCACATTTGGTCTGTACTCACCCAACAGAGAACTCTCCTAGCTTAACTGTATGCTCATGAGTGAGGAGATGGCCGACTCATTAGTACATTTTGATTGTTGGTATATTTATTAGCCAGCATTCTCCAAAGAACCAACAAAATTAGAATTGGTTTCTGTGATGACGGAAGCTAAAATGTTTTGCCATCTGCCTTCTGCATTTACAAATAGGAGAATCATGGAAGTTAGTAATATTATCTGATCCCAAGATCCTAGAACCAGAAGTTTAATGCCCAAGGGAAGAAAAACAGACATTTCAGGTCAGTTAGAAAAAAAGGCACCCTTCCTGTGCCTTCTGTTCTATTCAGGATATCAATGGATTGGATGATGCCCCCACAATTTGATGAGGGTGGCTTTCTAAGTCTAATGTCATCTCTTCCAGAAATACCCATAGAAACACAGAAACAGTGCTTTATAAGCTGTGCAGGCCTCGCTCATCCCAGTCAGGTTGACACAGTATATAACCATCACAGTGTAAATGAATATAAACAAATATAAAAATTTTATTTAGCTCTCCAAATAGATTATGGTGGCAATGAAATGGAGCAGTAGATAGTGGGCCTTCAAAAAATTTTCATATCAATGAGTAAGTAATGAAATTGCCAATATTAGAATACAGCAATATACTAAATACATTGAATATGACAAGATGAACTACTCTTGGTTTCTTGATTTTGCAAATAGTCAATAAATACTTGTTAAATAGAAAAGAATGTGGCAAGTCCATAATATAATATTGGCAGATAATACAATAAAATGAACAGTCTTTTCTGAATTCCTACTTCAGTATGACTTATACCCCAAAGTAAAGTTGAAAATAATCACATTAAAAGGTTTTCCCCCAACAAGATTATAAAATAGTACAAGGTGGGGTCATTTCCCATTTCCTTTGAAACCTTTTCTTTAAAACCACGTGGTGTGTGTATATCATGGACACGCTGGTGAAGTGGTAGGCTGCTGTCATTGAGGAAACACTTGAAACACAATGGGTCCACAAATCTGTACCTGTCACCAACTTGCTTTCTACTTATATTATTTCCCACCCTACTTGAGTTTACAAAGACAGCTCAATTGTACAAGTGAATCATCTTAAGTGATTACATGTTGATACATATCATAACCCTATCCTAAAGAATTACAAGGTTCAAGATCCTGATCTAGAAGCTAGACATAGACATGCACACAACACCATGATCTACCGCTCTACTCCTGCACAGTCTACACAGGACAAAGTACTCCTCTTTCATGTCCTCAAAAGAATTGTTTTGCTATTTAGAATAGTGGATAGGGTTTTGTAAAGATGAATGATATATCTGAGTAGATATGGACTGAATTTCTTGTAATAAATGACATTACATAGTATCTTTATGTTTAATGAATAAAGAAAAGGAGAGAGACTCAATTCTGGAAGGATGTGTACAGATTTTCCAAGTGCCAATAAAGACCACAGACATTTTAAATGTAAGGTCTTTTCCTGATGGTCATCCTCGAATTAATGATTTAGAATTTGTAGATACAACAAAGAAATGTTCATTTTGACAAATTTCAAAGGTGACTTTATGTATTTCACTGAGAAGAAATAAGGAAGAGCAGATAAATATAGAGATGATAGAAAAAGTGAAAGACAACTCAAGTGAGATGGTACCTTTTAAGAAAGGTGACATGAGGGGATGTGAGAATCATGCAACCAGAAAAACCCAATTTATAATAAAGTGGTAAATATAGATTTTAAAGAATTAATTCTTTAGCTGGGCGGGTGGTGCGTGCCTGTAATCCTAATGGCTTGGGAGGCTGAGGCAGGAGGATCACAAGTTCAAAAGTGAGGTGCTAAGCAACTCAATAAGACCTTGTCTCAAACTAAAATACAAAATAGGGCTGGGGATGTGGCTCAGTGGCCAAGTATCCCTGAGTTCAATCCCCAGTCCCTACCCGACAAATTAAGTCTTTATAAGGCAAAATTTATTTTTGGCTCTAGTATACCCAGGAGCAATAACTGTCTCACTTATGTCTGTCACTATGTTTATTTTGCATATTAAGTTATTTATTAAGTTTTCTTGAGCATAGCTCTGAATATCTGTATTATCATTCCCATGGTTGTTGCTTTTACTGATATTCAATAGCTTTTATCTAGATGGCTACAATAGCCTCCTCATTAATGACCCTGACTCTGTCCTTTCCTTTCTCCCATTCATCTACTCATATGCTACACTAGTGGTTGCTGTGGGACAAATTTTGTCCCCCCAAAAGGAATACTCAAGTTCTAACCCTCAGCACCCATGCATGGGACATCCTATGGGAACAAGAACATTATAAGTATTTAAATTAAGATGAGGTCATAATAATGGATTGGACTGGACCCTATTCTGTAAAGTGACTGGAAATTTGAACACAGCGCTAGAGACCCGCAGGAAGAGCCCTGTGTGCTGAGGGGAGGTATTGCAGCTATGCTGACACAAGTCAAGGACCCCCCAGGACCGGGGTGGGGGTGCAGAACACATTCTCCCTCTGAGCTCTCAAGGAGGAAACCAGTACCTTGATTTCAGATTTCTGTCCTCTTGAACTATGAGATAATAAATTCCTGTTGTTTTAGCCCAGTGTGGTATTTTGTTTTTATTATATTAGTAAGGTCCAGTCTTTCTAAAACTAAATTTAGTCATCTCATTTTTTTTTTCTCAGAATTACCTAATAGCTTCCTCATAAACCTGAACTCTGAAGAAAGACACACAGGTCTCTTCAATCTTTGTGTCCTACATATTGAGTCTGTCTCCTCTCTTTCTGCCATTTATATCAAACAATTTGAATTTCTCTGATTTTGACCCATGCTCTCATTCTATTGTTCCTTTTCGTAGACTGATCTCCTATCAGATCTACAAATTCCACTTCTGAAATGCAACCGCTTGGAAACACTAGCTCAAGGATAGGCCTTTGAAGTATTAATCCAAGTGACGCATTCTACAGAAGCTTTTCTGGACCTCTGTCATCCCAACACAGTCCTAGGGCTTCCCCCTCTCTCTCTCTTTTTTTTTTTTTGCAATTTATATAGACCTTTGTTTTAGAATTTATCAGATTATGACATAATGGTCTGAAAAATGTGTCTTTCCCTCCCATTATGTGATAAAGTCTTCGAAGCGAGTCACTTTGTCTTATGTTCAAGTGCTCAGTCTTTCAGGTCATGCCTAAAACGTGGTGGGCCTTCAATAACCATCTGTTAAGTGAATGAACAAATGAATGAGTGAAGACATTATAGATTAAAGAAAGATTTTATCATTCCCACAGGGCAGGAACTGGATTTCCACCAATGGGTGCCACTTTTTTCATTTAACACAGACAGTAAAGGTAACATTGCATTTGGCATTTGAATGTATCTTCCTATTTGTTGTTAATGCAGGTTGTAATCACCATCACCTACACGGGGCTTATACGGAATAAGTAGGACTTTTGTCTGACAGCTCAGCCAACTGCACTCTGCCCTTTCTTTAAACCTACTTAAAAGATGATCATTCTAATGTGTGTGGGGAAAAAAAATGTGTTTCTGGTAGCTATCCTGAGAATTCCAGGAAGTGCAAGCATTGATGAACCCAAACACATAGTTCTGTGACTCACGGCACCTTAGTTTGCCCTGAGTTGCTTTATTAAAATGAGCTATGTGACATTGCCCTGATTCAGTGTGTACTCAAAATTAGCTTCAAGTTATTAAATTTCATAGTTTTCCGACCTGATTTGGAGCCAAATAAATTATTTCATACAACACAAAATGAGTATTTTTTAAAATACCATTGATAAAAAAAAAGTTTGAAGATTAATCTGATCAGTTTTCTATAAGGTTTTATAAGTAGACACATAAGCTAATCAAATAGATAGAGCTAGATAAATAGGTGATAGATCTCACGTACACATTTAATTCCTTATAGAAGTATTGGATCAATGATGTTGAGAGAAAATGACTGAAATTCCAATTCAAAGAAAGTATGACCTGTTAACTTCATCCCTTCAGTTTTGTTTCCTTGTTGGTTCTTCCATGGATCCTGGAGAGCATGGGAAGGCCTGGGCTCTGAGGAAGCACAAAAGCAGTGGAGATGCAGCAGCCTAACAGATGGATACGGTGCTCCAGGACCCGCATCAGAGCTGTCATCAGTGCCCTCCCAGCTTCACCCCCAGGCTCCCCCACAGTGTGCCCCTGTAGATGGTTGGCTCAGCTCTTTTTGCTACACCGAGAGACACCCTGGCTGTCAGGGAAACCTTTTTCCTCTGTGAGCGGTTTTGATTGATTTCCAGGCTCTTTTGAATTTGAATTTGGCTGTGCTCGTTGTCATCATTACTTGACACGTGTCTGCACAAGCAGCGTGCTACCTCTTGAAAGTTCCCCCACATAGCTTGGGGACTCAAGGTTTGGGGGAGACTTCTCCAGCTACTTGTGACTGTGAAACTGGGACAACATAAAGATTGTCAAAAGTGGGTCAGTGGTGGAGCGTTTTGGCCCTCTGTTCTACAGTGACAGGATATAGGAAGAAAACTGAGAGGGCATGTCCAGACTTGGCACTTGACTTCTGTGACAACTGGTTTGGAAAAGACAGATTATGTCTTGTAGTGCACAGTTTTTCCCTTTTCCTTTTTCTATATATTTGTTGGTGCATTATAATCATACGTAATGGTGGATTCATGGTTACATATTTGTAACATACACACAAATGAGCAATATACTTTGGCCAGTATCATTCCTCAGGATCTCCCCTTTCCCTCCCCCTCCCTCCCCCTGGTCCCTTTCCTCTATTCTCTTGATCTCCTCAGTTTTCATGGGCTCCTCATGCCCCATATTTCTTTTCCTTTTTCCTCTCTACCCTGTATATGCGAGAGAAAACATGACCCTTGACTTTCTAAGTTTGACTTATTTTATTTAATATATTTTTCTCAAGTAGCATCTATTTTCCTTCAAATGCCACAATTTAATTCTTCTTTGTGACTGAGTGAAACGCCATTGTGCATATATGCCACATTTCTTTTATCCACTCACATATTGAGAGACATCTGTACTGATGTCATGGTTTAGCTATTGTGAACCGTTCTGCCGAAACATGGCTCTACATGTATCTTTATCGTATATTGACTTTATTAATATAAATGCCAAGGAGTGGTATAGCTGGGTCACATGGTGGTTCCATTCCTACTCTTCTGAGAACTCTCCATACTGATTTCCAATGTGGTTGATTTAGAATACCACCAACAGTGTAAAAGTGTTCCTTTTTCTCCACATCGTCTTGAGCATTTATTAATGTTTGTATTGATGATTGCCATTCCAACTGGTGGGAGATGAAATCAATGTAGTTGATTTGCATTTCCCTAATTGCTAATGATGTGGAATATTTTTCACACATTTGTTGGTCATTTGTACTTCTCCTTTTGAGAAGAATTTTTGGTTCATTTGTCCATTTATTAAATTGGCTTATTTATTTTTGGTATGAAGTTTTTTGAGTTCTTTATATATTATGGATGTTAATCCCTTGACAGAAGAGTAGCTAGCAAAGATTTTCTACCATTCTGTAGTCTATCTCTTCACATTCTTAAAATTGTTTCATTTGCTGTGCAGAAGCTTTTTAATCTGATGCCATTCCATTATTAAGTCTTGGCATTATTTCCTGAACTTTAGGCATCCTATTGAGAATGCCTGTGCCCATATGTTGGAGTGTTGACCATATGTTTTCTTCTAGGAGTTACATAGTTTCTGATCTAATTCCTAGGTCTTTGATCCATTTTGAGTTGACTTTTGGGCATAGTGAGAGATAAAGATCTAGTCTCATTTTTCTACACATGAATAACCAATTTCCCCAGCACCTGTTGTTTAAAATGTTGTCTTTTCTCCAGTGCATGTTTTTGGCACCTTTGTGATAGATCAGATGGCTGTATCTGTGAGGGGTTGTCTCTGTGTCTTCTGTTCTGTTCCACTGGTCTGTGTGTCTGGTTTTTATGCCAGTACCATGCAGTTTCTGTTATCGTAGTCAGGTAGTGTGATGCCTCCAGCCTAGCTTTTTTGGCTTAGAATTACTTTGACTATTCTGGGTCTTTCATTCTTCCAAATGAATTTTAAGACTGATTTTTTTCTAGTTCTGTAAAGAATGTCATTGGTATTTTGATGGGGATTGCATTGAATTAGTAATATGTCCATTTTAACAACATGAACTCTGCCTATCTAAGAACATAAGAGGTCCTCCTGTCTTCTAAGGTCTTCTTCAATTTCCTTCTTCAGTGTTCTATACTTTTGATTGTAGTGGTCTTTCATCTCCTTAGATTTATTCCTAGGTTGTTTTTTTTTTTTGAGGCTATTGTGAATGGAATTATTTTCCTGATTTCTTTCTCAGCAGATACATTATTAGTATATAGGATATTATTGATATTATTGATGTTGATATTATTACCTGCTACTTTGCTAAATGTGTTAGCTCTTCTTGTGGAGCTTTTTGTATCTTCTATGTACAGAAGATCATCATCTGCAAACAGTGATAATTCAACTTCTTCCTTCCCTATTTTTATCACTTGTGTTTCCCTCTCCTGTCTAATTGCTCTGAATAGAAATCTGTTACTCTACTGGATAGGAGTGGTGAAAGTGGACACCCCTGTCTTACAGATTTTAAAGGAAATGCTTCCAGTTTCCCCTTATAGTGTTGGCTTGGGTTGGCATCTATAGCCTTTATGCTATTAAGGTAGGTTCTTTCTATCCCTAGTTCCTTCAGATTATTTAAAACCATGAATGGATGCTGAATTTTTCCTAAGGCTTTCTCTGCGTCTATCAAGATTAATATGTAACTTTTGTCCTTAACTCTATTTATGTGGTGAATTTCATTTATTGATTTGCATATGTCCAACTGTTTTACCCTTTTCTTAAGAACTTCTTGTTAAAGGATTATGACCCCTAGAGAGTTGAATAATCTCAAGGAAGTCTTTACTGACTTCTCACGCTTACCTCTTTATCCCCAGAGATCTTTTGGTTTCCTTCTTGGTCTTGTAAGTATGTTGTACATATTACTAGTGTTGCATTTCCATTTTGAGTCATAATTGCATGTTGATAAATATAGGCTCCTTGAGGGCAGATTCTTACCTTACTTCTGAATCTTTCATGCCTGTGAAGTAGGTACTGCATAATATGTGTTAAATAAATTATCTATTCAACATGAGTGTCTAATGGCAGAGATGAACAAATGAGTTACTCAGTGAATGAATGAAGGAAGAGGGGAAGAAAATTAACTGTCACCATCTTTTTACAAGATAAATATCATAGGAATTGTCTTCATGCTCTTGGGAGTGTATATGCTTTTCCAGTAACAGCAATGTTTATAAACTGAGGTTTTTAAACCTGGTCAAAATAACGAGAAACATTTATTTCCAGCTCACTGCTTCTATCACATTTTCATGAACAAAGATGAAATAATTTGGTACTTAACCTAAGGATAATTTCAAACTAGATTTAAATACATACTAGTGGATTGTTTTGAGAAATTCCATCACGTATACTTCTTGCTACTGTGACCTAGAATTTTTAAAAATATTTTATTAGCAACAGACCTTATAAATTAAAATAATAAGATTTGTGTTTTGAAATATCTAAACCCAGTGCAAAATATACTTCACATCTTCAATAGTGAATATGTACACATTTCTGTGTTAATTCTTCATTACTTAAACCAACATTTATTGGGAGTCTATTTGTGAAGAAGTTCAGCTGTTTTCTCTAAAATGAAGAAAAATTAAAAACTCAATCCTTGTTCTCAATATACATACAATTATTATTATTACACTCAGTCAAGCTGGAAAAGCCCAAATTCCTATATTTATAGATATTTCATTTATTAAGTTACCTATCATATTACATACACCATATGTGTAAACACATACTTTCATAAATTGACCCAAATAATTCTGATATTATTCTGATAACTTGTTAAAATGTCATTGATGAGTAAAATAAGTTTAAATTTTCTGATGCAAATGAGACATGTTTCATGCTGACAATTATATTTACCAATTAAAAGACTAGGTACAAAGAAATTGCAGACTTAATAGTTTCAATATTTAATAAAATTTTAAGTCCAGCATCCTGTATTTTAAACAATCTGAAAATTAATATTAAGCTCAAGCAGATAGAAGCTGCTGTGAATGTTGTGAAGGAACTTGAATTTTTCTACTATGCATAACAACATTTGCATACAACTGTTTATTAAAGTATTGGTGTGGAGCTCTTAGAGCAAAATAATACTTTTTTTAAGTACAAGACTTACTGTGGAAACTAGTTGAAGAAAATTTAAGGCTTAAAAAGTGTTTTATTGGGGGTAAGAATAGCAGCAAACAATTATGGGGTGTGGTTTATGTAGTCAGTATATTGTACTTCATCTATGTCCTTTAGCAGAACAGTATAATGTACATGGGACTCAAATGCCTTGGAATCCAACATGGCTTCATAACTTTCAGCTTTGACACAGTTTGCCACAGCAGCAGTTGAAAATACCTCTGGTTTATATAGAATAGCGTTTACCAAGGTCAGGGGAGAATGGAATATTGCTGCTCAATTGGTATAAAGTTTCAGCCATGCAAGATGAATAATGTTCTATAGATCTACTGAACAACACAGCACATATAGTTGACAATACTATATTTTACACTTAAAATTTTTAAAAGGATAGATCTCATGTTAAGTGTTCTTAGCATGTACACACACACACACAAAAGACATGAAGATGTTGATGGAAATGTTGGATATGTCTATAATCTTGATAATGGTGATAGTTTCATGGGTATATGTATACATTTAAACTCATCAACTTGTATACATTGAGTGTGTGCAATTGTTTGTATTCAATTATACTCAATAAAGCTGTTAAAATACCTCTGATTTTCTAATGAGAGATAAAAATACACACTAAAAGATGTAAACTTATGGGTAAGCATATTAATCAATGACCCAATCCCCCACCCAAGTGACATTGGAACTCTTGCAGCAGCTTGTATTTCTGATGCAAAATTAGAGAGATGGGGTTTTCAAAGCTACAATCTACTTTACACCATCAGGAAAAGGTGTTGAAAGTCAATGTGAATATAGCAGAGTTAGGTGTATGAGAGTTGGAGTGACCAGCTTTATGGTGCTTCAAGTCTGAGGCTGAACCAAGGGGCTGAACTTTGGCCAATCATCTCTTTTTCCTCTCCCAATCCATGCACCTTACTGATGCTCTCGTTTTATTGCTCTTCATCTTATGCACTAACGATGAATAAAGCAGTACCTCTGCTACATTACTGGCAAGTCTAAAGATAAATATTTCCTAACTTCTTAGTTGTTATAACAATTGGTACTGGAGAAAAACCCTGAAAGAAGGACAGCTCACTATAACAAGGGGCTGGTTTTCAAAGAATACCAAAATTAAAAAAAATGAAAACCATAAATGTGCGGTTAAGCATCTTATTAACTAATTTCAGTTTTTTCCATCTCACTCTTTCTGTTGAATAGTGTTATGTTCAAGTAACATCTAATTGTGTAAGCGTTCCTATTTAGTGTTAAGTGTAAAACTTTTGTGTAATTATTGATAGTCATATATCTAATAACCTTGAGACATTGTCTTTTATGGAATAGACAAGAGAAATGCTGAATAGCAAGAATAAATATGTGGGCTTTGAGGGTTTTTTTTTTCCTTACCAAAAATTTATTGCTAAACATTATTTCTTTTGTTTGTTTTGCGGTACTGCAGATTCTGCAAAGGGCCTTAAACATCACTGAGTTACACTCCCAGACATTTTCCTTTTATAGGTGGTGTGATACCGGGATTGAACCCAGGGCTTTGACCATGCTGGGCAAGTGCTCTCCCACTAAACTGCATCCCAAGCCCTTATAAATATGATTTCTTTACATCTCACTAAAATTGAAGATGGATGAAAGACTAGCCAAAAGATTATATGTACTCCACAAAATGACATCAGATAATACAAAATAATTTTTGAGTCCACTGCCCCATGGTTCCAGTGCTTGCAGTAGACCAGTCTGTTGAAACAGAGACTTTGGTCACATGTGGCACAATGACTGGCACATACTGTAGCTCTATCTCTCTGGGTTAAACCTGGAATCTACATATTTAGTAATTATCAGCAAAAGTACTGGCACAAGTGGATTTGCTCTCTATTTTTTCCTTTCTCCTGATTTAGTACCGAGCATTTCCTCACGAAAACCTATTTTTTAGATTATTTCTGTCTCTATTTTTTGATTTGTTGCAATACTGAGGATTGAACCCCACCAGGGACACTTTACCACTGAGCCACACCCCCAGTGCTGCTGCTGCTGCTTTTTTTTTTTTTTTTTTTAAATCTTGAGACAGGGTCTCACTAAGTTGTCCAGGCTGGCTTCCAACTTGAGATCCTCCTGCCTCAGCCTCCCAAGTTGCTGGGTTTACAGGTGTGTCACCATGCTCAGTTTATCTCTAGTTCATGAAGTACAAGAGAAGCAGAGAGAAAACAGAAAATCATAGATGAGCAATGCAATCATGGAAATGTAAATAAATGATGATGAGAAGGAGAGCTTGCTAATGCTTTTCTGTACAAGTTTCTACATTTGTCCTTTGGTCATAGCAATCAAGTTGGCAATACAAGAGTTGAGATTTTTTTTCTACTTATTGGTATCTCAAACTACACCATTGCATTATTGTTACAAATACATGAGCTTCACCTGTGTCTCTATTTGACATTGTAATTAAAAGGGAACAAGATACAATGTCAAAAGCATGGTATTTTTATTCAGAAAACCTAATTCATATTTGACTCACCACTTAATCCATGTAGTCAAATACAACATTTGAACATTCTTGTTCTGAACTCAGTTTTCTTATATATTAGTGATACATGTTTGTATTCAGTAACATACCAAATTAGTAAATAATTATTATAGAACATATTACCAATGATGTATCATAACATATGTATGCATATGTATTAGTGTGTAAAATTGAGTACTAGAAGTAATTTGAAATTATACCTTTGATGTGACTTCTAGGTATGATATGTTAAAATGTCAAGAAATTGATTCTTTCAAAAAATATAAAATTGGTGAATCTGTCAAAAATAATCATCACAGGGTCTGGGAACTAACCAAAGGTAGCAAGAAAAAAGGAGATGTTTATTTTTTTTATAAACAACTAGATTTTTTGGGAGGGGGATGCTGAGTGTCCATTGACTTCATTTGGGGAGAAGGATGGTTTTACTTACGTATGTCTGGATACAAAACCAGCAGCTTTTCTCCCAGAGGTTGCATTTAATTTGAGGTGTAGAGACGAACAGGAAATGAAGGGGAGAAACCTGAAGCTTTGTTGGCCTGGCTTTATCATCTCCATGGGCCTGAGTAGTGGGGTAGATAGAAGATTAACAGAGGGACAGACTCTAGAGATGAGAGGGTCATAAAGAGCTAAATGGGCTGTGTACATATTCCTGCCTGTGCAGGAAAGTACATGAGCAGGGAGAACTAAGAGAGCCTGGCAGAAAATAAATGCCAAAAGAGCCTTGAGTAACAGCTCAGTTCTGAATGAGCTCTCCAACCCTGGCTCATGCTGTGGATGGAAAGCTGTGGATGGACTCAAGCTATGGGAGCACCACGCCTACCCCAAGCACTGGTTGACTACTGAGCTGTACAGACAACTGAGCAAACCACTAGGAAGCCAGTCTAAAATTAAAAGTCAGAACAAAGCGACTGAATATAGACATCCAGGGACAAATACCACATAGGAGATGGTTGTTAAAGTTTAAGTCTAGGTAAGTTACAAAAAAATAAAAACTCAAAAAAGTTACCACAATCTAGAATTGTTAAAATATATGAGCTCTGTAGTATTCATGCAAAAATATGTAATTGAATATAAAAATATAAAACATACTCAGGAAGAAAAGCAGTTAATAGAAATTGATGTTGTGTGGGCCCTAGATGTTGGGCTTAGCAAAGATTTTAAGGGAGCTATTTTAAATATATTTGAGGAATTGAAGAAAACTACACTCAAGTATTTTAGGAAAACCAGATCGCAATGACTTAATAAATACTGAGTAGAAAAATGGAAACTATAATTTAAAGAACCAAAAGGAAATGTTAGAATTCAAAAGAACAATAATCAAGATGAAGCATTCATTAGAAGTGTCCAGTAGTAGAGTTGAAGTTGCAGAAAAAAATGATCAAATTAAAAATAGAAACCATGCAATTTGAAGATGGATAGGAACAAAGTCGACATTTATGTGTAATCATAGTCCCAGAAGAGATACAGGAGGGAAAGGGGGAAAATTGAATAAATAACAATGAAACTTTCTCTAAATGAATGAACAACATTAATCTGGAGATCTGGGGAAATCAATGAACTTAAGGAATGGTAAACTCAAAGTAGGAGGGACAGCTGCCTGTTCATCTGAAGAGGTGGACAGTGGAAGACACCTCACACTGACGAAAGCAAAGAGAGGCCACAGTTTTAAATTCTGCAGTGCTGTCACTGGGAAATAAAGTCATTCCCAAATAGACAAACCAAAGAATTCACTGACAGAAAGACCTGCCTGCTAAGAAACACTAACGAAGTCCTTTGGGATAAAAAAACACAAATCCAGACAGCAATATGATTTTTTTCCTTTTTAAAAATTATTTATTTATTCTAATTTGTTATACACAACTATAGAATGCAATTAATTTCAGATTACACATATAGAGTACAATTTTTCAAGTTACTGATTGTATATAAAGTATTTTCACACCATTCGTGTCTTCATACATGTACTTAAGGTAAGTGATGTCTAACTCATTCCACCATCATTCCTACCCCATTATCCCTCCCTTTCCCTCCCTCCCCTTTGCCCTATCTAAAGTCCCTCCATTCCTCCCATTCACCCCTACCATTATGAGTTAGCATCCTCATATCAAAGAAAACATTTGGCCTTTGGTTTTTGGGGGATTGGCTTACTCCACTTAGCATTATATTCTCCAACTCCATCCATTTACCTGCAAATGCCATGATTTTACTCTCTTTTAATGCTGAGTAATATTCCATTGTGTATATATACTACAGTTTCTTTATCTATTCATCTACTGAAGGGCATCTAGGTTGGTTCCATAATTTAGCTATTGTGAATTGTGCTGCTGTAAACATTGATGTGGCTGCATCACTGTAGTATGCTGTTTTCAAGTCTTTGGGTATAAACCGAGGAGTGGGATAGCTGGGTCAAATGGTGGTTCCATTCAGAGTTTTCTGAGGAATCCCCATATTGCTTTCCAGAGTGGTTGCACCAATTTGCAGTCCCACCAGCAATGTATGAGTGTACCTTTTTCCCCACATCCTCACCAACACTTATTGTTTGTATTCTCAATAGCAGCCATTCTGACTGGAGTGAGATGAAATCTTAAAGTAGTTTTTATTTGCATTTCTCTAATTGCTAGAAATGTTGAACATTTTTTCACGTTTGTTCATTGATTGTATATCCTCTTCTGAGACGTGTCTGTTCAGTTTCTTGGCCTATTTATTGATTGGGATTTTGTTTGTTTGTTTGTTTTGGTGTTAAGATTTTTGAATGCTTTATATATCCTAGATATTAGTGCTCTATTTGATGTGCTTATGGTAAAGATGTGCTCCAATTCTGTAGGCTCTCTATTCACCTCATTGATTTTTTTTCTTTTGTTGAGAAGAAGCTTTTTAGTTTGAATCCATCCCATTTATTGATTCTTCATTTTAATTATTGTGCTACAGGAGTCTTATTAAGAAAGTTGGGTGCCACAGTCTGGCTGCAGCAAACTAACGGCGGGCGGGCGGGGGGGGGGGGGCGGCGGTGACGAGCAACCTGTGAAGGTTGATACTGCAGGAGTGGGAGCCGTTTATTGTAGGACAGGAGGGGTATATATACATTACACACAGCTTATCTTAATTAACATAAACTAGGTACAGCAGTCAACCAATAAGGAATCATCATCTTAATGATTACACACAGTTTAGCTTAATTGACATAATCTAGACACAGCAGTCAGTCATTAAGGAAATCTCTATCATCTTAATAGCTTGCTGGCGTTACTTCTCAAACCACTCCCTCTGGCAAAGTGGCAGGCGCCATCTTGACTTGTTTACAGACCCTAACAGTTGGGGCCTAATCCGACATGATGGAAATTTGAGCCTACTCTTTCTTTCATTAGGTACCAGGTCTCTGGTTTAATTCCTAGGTCCTTGATCCACTGTGAGTTGAGTCTTGTGCATGGTGAGAGATAGGGGTTTAATTTCATTTTGTTACATGTGGATTTCCAGTTTTCCCAGCACCGTTTGTTGAAGAGGCTACCTTTTTTTTCCAATGAACATTTTTGGCACCTTTGTCTAATTTAAGATAACTGTAGTTATGTGGGTTAGACTCTGTGTCTTCTATTCTGTGCCATTAGTCTACAGGTCTATTTTGGTGCCAATATCATGCTGTTTTTTATTACTATTGCTCTGTTGTATAGTTTTAGGTCTGGAATAGTAATGCCACCAGCTTCACTCTTCTTGCTAAGGATTGCTTTGGCTCTTCTGGGTCTCTTATTTTTCCAGGTGAATTTCATGCCTGCTTTTTCTGTTTCTATAAGGAATGCCATTGGGATTTTGATTGAGATTTCATTGAGTCTGTATAGTGCTTTTGGTAATATGGTTATTTTGACAATATTAATTCTGCCTATCCAAGAACAAGGTAGATCTTTCCATCTTCTAAAGTCTTTTTTTGATTTCTTTCTTTGGAGTGTTGTAGTTTTCATCGTAGAGGTCTTTCACCTCTTTCATTAAATTTATTCCCAAGTATTTTTTTTTTTGAGGCTATTGTGAATGGGGTGGTTTTCCTGTTTTCACATAGCAAACTTGTCATCGATGTACAGAAATGCCTTTGATTTATGGGTGTTAATTTTATATCCATCTCCTTTGTTAAATTCATTTATTAGTTCTAAGAGATTTCTGGTGGCATTTTGGGTCTCCTCGTATAGAATCATATCATCTGCAAAAGGTGATAATTTGAGTTGTTCTTTTTCCTATCATTACCCCTTTAATTTCTTTCATCTGTCTGATTGCTCTGGTTAGGTTTTCAAGAACTATGTTAAATGGAAGTAGTGACAACGTGCATCCCTGTCTTGTTCCAGAGGGAATGTTTTCAATTTTTCTCCTTTTGGAATGATGTTGGCTTGGCTTGGCATAGATAGCCTTTACAATGTTGAGGTATATTCCTGTTATCACTAGTTTTTCTAGCATTTTGAACTTGAATGGATGCTGTATTTTATCAAATGCTTTCTCAGCATCTATTGAGATGATTATATGATTTTTTTATCTTTGAGTCTATTGATGAATTACATTTATTGATTTCTGTATGTTGAATCAACCTTGTATTCCTGGGATGAACCCTACTGGATCATGATGCACTATCTTTTTGATATGTTTTTGTATTTGATTTGCCAGAATTTTATTGATAATTTTTACATATATATTCATTAGAGATATTGGCCTGAAATTTTCTTTCTTTGGTATATCTTTGTCTAGTTTTGGAATCAGGGTGATATTGGCCTATAGAATGTGTTTGGAAGTATTCCCTCTTTTTCTATTTCATGAAATAGTTTGAGAAGTATTGATGTTAGTTCTTCTTTAAAGGTCTTGTAGAACTTGGCTGTGTTTCCATCCAGGTCTGAGCTTTTCTTGGTTGGTAGGCTTATGATGGTGTCTGCTATTTTGTCACTTGAAATTGATCTGTTTAAATTGTGTATATCATCCTGATTCAATTTGGGCAAATTATATGACTCTAGAAATTTGTCGATGCCTTCAATATCTTCTATTCTATTGGAGTACACGTTTTCAAAATAATTTCTAATTATCTTATGTATTTCTGTAGTGTCTGTTGTGAAACCTCCTTTTTCATCATGGATGTTGGTAATTTGAATTTTCTCTTTCCTTCTCTTCATTAGCCTGGCTAATAGTTTATCAATTTTATTTATTTTTTCCAAGAACCAACTTTTTGTTTGTCAATTTTTTCAATTGTTTCTTATATTTCAATGTCATTGATTTTAGCTCTGATTTTAATTATTTCCTGTCTCCTACTGATTTTGGGATTGACTTGTTCTTCTCTTTATAGGGTTTTGAGATGTAATGTTAGGTCATTTATTTGATGACTTTTTCTTCTTTGAAGGAATGAACTTAACATTTAGGGTTATTATGAGATATGATTTGTATTACCAGTCATTTTTGTTTATTTTTGGTATTTAGCTAGACTTGAGTTTTCCCTTGGTTGGTTTTTCTATTATTGTAGTTCTTCCCTTCGAAGATTTTCATTGTTTTTCACTTTCTATTCATGGAATAGTTTGCCAAGAATGTTCTGTAGTGCAGACTTTCTTGCTGTACATTCTTTTAGTTTTTCTTTATCATGGAATGTTTTTATTTCATCATCAAATTTGAAGATTAATTTTTCTGCATATAAGATTTTTGGTTGGCATCCATTGTCTTTTTGAGCTTGGTATATGTTGTTCCAGGATCTCCTGGCTTTGAGAGTCTGGGTTGAAAAATCTGCTGAGATCCAAACTGGTCTTCCCTTATAGGTAATCTGATTTTTCTCTCTTTAAACCTTTAAAATTCTATTCGGTATGCTAGGCATTTTCATTATAATTTGGCTTGGAGTAGATCTGTTGTAATTTTGTACATTTGGTGTCCTATAGGCCTCTTTATTTGATTTTCCAATTCATTCTTCATGCTTGAGGAATTTTCTGATATTATTTCATTGAAGAGATTGTGCATTCTTTTGGTTTGAATCTCTGAACTTTCCTCTATCCCAATAAAGCTTAAATTTAGTATTTGATAGTATTCCATAATTCTTGAATATTCTGTTCATGGTTTCTTACCATCTTCATTGTGAGGTCAACTTTATTTTCAAGATTGTATATTTTGTCTTCATTGTCTGAGGTTTTGTCTTCTAAGTGGTCTAGTCTGCTGAGAATACTATCTATTGAGTTTTTAAATTGGCTTATTGTTTCTTTCATCTTAAGGATTTCTGTTTGTTTTTTTTTTCAGTATCTCTATCTCTTTCTTGAAATAATCTCTTGCAACCTGTATTTGCTCTCTTATGTCTTTGTTGGAGTGATTGATTTTTGCCTGTATCTGCTCACTTGGGTCATTCTTTAATTCCCACATCATTTTAGTTATATATGTTCTGAACTCTTTCTCTGACATTTACCTATTGCACTATCTATGGATTCTATTGTTGTAGTGTCTTGGTTTTTTGGGGCACTTTCCTCCCTTGTTTTTTCATGATGTCTCTGTGTCTTCCTCTCTTGTAGTGTAAATATGAGGTATTACAGCTTCTGCCTTGTTGTTCTTATAGTGAACCTACAGGTTACCAATACCTCATTTTTAAGGGAGAGATCAATATTATAGCACTCAATTTACCCAATGTGCAGCCATATATCAGTTAGCTTCTATTTTTACATTTATAGTTTGTCACTATAAACAGAAATGATGAGTTTGGTTATCTTCAACCATATAGTCAATAGGTTTGGGTAATGGTTTATAGTTTCTGATAGTGAAAGAGGGGACTGAGGGGTTGGCTGAGATGTTTATGAGGTAGGATGTGAGGTATTAGATTATATGACTAGTGAGAGGGTAATCACTAGTTAAAAAAAAGAGTAGAAATTTAAAAAAAGATATTGTTCACAGTAGAAATAAAAGATATAGTGGTACTAGGAATGAAATCTACTAAAAACACATACTCCTAAAGTAACTGGTGAAAGATGTGTTCCTGCAATGCAAGACATCTATGTGAAATCTTCAAATCCATGAATGTTACTTCACTTGGAAGAAGAATTTTCACAGATGTGATCCAGGATCTGAGATGAGGGTATCGTCCTGTAAAGTGTTGGTAACGTGTCATCATTAAGAGACCAGAGGGAAATAGTGAAGCAGAGGAAGAGGCGATGAGACCCTGGAGGCAGAGACAAAATCGTGCAGCCACAAGGCAAACCCCTCCCGCTCAAAGTGTCTGCAGGGAGCTGGGAGGTTCTCACCTAGAGCCCTGAGGTGGGACAACCTGGCGGGCATTGGAATTTGGACTTCTGACCTCTATCCAAAGCTGTGAGACAATAAATTCCTGGCATTTTAAACCACGGAGGTTGTGGTAATTTGTCCTGGCAGGCACAGGAAGTTATTTCAGCCAGTACTGTAGAAAAAAAAAAAATTTAACTACAAAAGGACATAAATGACTTAAATAGATGGAGTGACATAGCCCTGTTTTTAATGCAATGATGATATCTTGGAAATGTTAATGCTTCAACAATCATTCCATAAATTTAGTAGGACTGTAATAAAATTTCCTAATAAGGGGATAAAGAGAACAAAAAAAAATTTTTTTTTGAAAAAGGATTTGGGCTGTGTGAGTTGGAGGGGGCTCACCCTTCCAAATATGACATCAAAACTACTGAAAACTTTGTGCAAAAATAAAGATATCAGAGATGAAATACAGAAAGCTTAGAAATATGCCCACATAAATATGGAAACAAATTAGTGGCCAGAAACCAATTATCTATTAAGTGGTGGGGAAATGATTGGCTGTCGTTACAAAGAAAGCAAAACATATTTGTTCCTTAGACTTCACAAGGTTAATGATGTTTCTTTCATGACATAAATAAATCTGTTTCTAGTCCTATACCTTGTATAACTTTTTAAACATACAAAAGCCTATTTGTTCAGTGTACTTTTTTTTTTGAGTAACAGAAATTTAGTATCAACATAATGGCCAACACATATGTATATTGCATTTATTTATATTTATATGTCAAAATATGCACTTATTTAATGGAATGCTATACAATTGAAATAAATGAACTGGAGTTTCTTATCATTTATTCCTCCAATCTTATTGAGCCAGGAATTGCTTTCAATGTTACACAGAGAGTAGTGACCCTCCCTCTAAATGTTCCTTCTTTCTTGGGACATATATTCTTGTAGGGATGCAATCCACCAATCAGTCAAAAGCATCTATTAGGTCAGGTGTATTATAGGTACTGCAAAGTGTTATGCATCTGTTTAAAGCATTCTAGCTGCTCACGCCACAAAAAGAAAAAAAAAACAGTAACTATATCAGATTATGGATATGATCATTTGCTTCACTATAGTAACCAATTTACTGTCCATATGTCCCATAACATCAAGTTGTGTTTCTTAGAAATAAAATTTATTTTTTTTTAAACGGATTCCAGGGGAGAGAACAAAACCCACTAAAGCTAACAGGCTGACATGACTAAAGCCCTGGAGAAAGGGGGAAGAGGAAAGAGAAGGAGATGAGAAAATTAGCTAAAAAAATCACACCAGGGCCTTGCATGACCTGGAGGGACTCTGAGTTCTGCAGTACTAGCATCCAGAGCAGAGGAGTGACTAGATCTCATTTCATGTGTGCATTTCTTAAAATCATCAGTAAATCACAAAAGAGTACACAGAGAACATCATTTATGTGTAATATTAAACCATAGAAACCAATACTGGAGAAATTAGTTAAGTCATAAGGGTTGAAAATATAGACATTGACTTTATGTTTGTGGTTAATATTCAGGATGGAAGTAAAGAAAGGAAAGTGGGGAAGGATGTGAAAAACTTCACATATATCTATAGTATTTTTATTGCTTAAAGTCAGGTGAGAGGTGACAAATTATTGTCCACTCCTATTGGAAACTGGTTGTCTGCATATTTCCTGTTTGATGTGTTTCATACACAGAATTATTTATGAGTTGGGGAAATCTGTGCAGAATCACAAGTTCCTAATATAGGAGCCTCAAGGGTTAGCATGATTATTCAGCTGTAATACTTGATGATTGATGTAGCTTTATTGACCATCCAGTTAAAGGGCAGACTGAAGCACAGTAGGAAATAGCACCTATCAAAGTCAAGTGGGGTAATAGATTTGACATGTTTGCTTCCTCATTTTTTCATGGACACCCATGAAGTTGAACTGTATGAAATCACCATTTTCAGTTGATTAAAATGGTAAAGTGTTTGCAATTGCCTATTGTTTGACTTCGTAGAAGAGTTGCTATGGTTGAGCATTTCTTCCTTCCTGAGAGCTGGTTTTGTCTTCTCTCAAAGGCCCAATTATCAAGCAGATGTGGGGAAGATGCTGTCACTATCAAAAGTGACTCTGATCAGCTGAACTTGATATAACAGACCGTGTGGAAAGCCAATGTTACTCCAGTACTCTATCATTACACTTCTCCAAGGACGAAATGCTCTAAATTTACAGTTTACCTTTTATCTCCCCTTTAAAACAGTGTTTATTTTAATAAATGCATCAAATCAGGGCATAATATAAAGTTATATTTACTTGACTGAGTAGCCTATAAGTCCTAACCAAGCTGCTGATCCAAAAAGTCTTATATTTATTCACATGAGGCTTTTCAGAGAAAGATGGCAGTTTTAGATTCTTTGAGACACAAAGGAAATAAAGAATCAGTGAAAGGTCATTGGAGGCCAGGAAGAGAGCGACTAAAGACAGTTTGCTAAAAAAGAAGTTCATTTAAACACAGTAATTTGAAAACAGACACAACAGGAGACAATCTATATTATCTTTTATTTGCTCAATCTTTTTGGTTTTACTGCTGCCAATTCCACACCCTGCAGTTCAGACCTGGCAGCAAAATCCCTGTTACTTTTCACAAGCTGATAAGGAACCAAACTTGACAGAGAAAAAAAAAAAAAAAGGGTAAAAGAAAGAAATGGACTAAAATCTCTGACTTTCCGTTTTTCTCTCTGTGCATCTTATTTTTTCCAGCTTCATCTAGAACATAGTAAGACTTGACAATGGCTATTTGGGGCTGACCTAGAAATGTCTCCATGTATGACTACCATAAACCTTCTTCTTAATGGTTTTATGCATCCACATAAACTCTTTGCAGTGTTGTGTATATCTTGGAGACATAATGACTGTTAGTCGATTCATCCTCATGTCCTCTGAAGGTGAAAGACTGATAAGTGGGGCTACAGAACTGGGGAGCTGCACTGGGAGAAATACCATTCCAACGATTATCTTCCAGGCTCCAATCATTTATTTAAGTGATGCCATCTGTCATATTTTGGGTAGAAAATTACATACTCAAGATGGGATTTTTTAAAAAAACATACTGTTGCCATGCTTCAGCTGACAAGAGTTTATTTTTTTTTTCAGATTGAAACAGTAATTCTTACTCATCTTCAATGTTATTTTTATAAAATAAATCCCAAAGAGCTGCTTCGTTTTTAAGTACCTCATTGTGATTCACACTAGTGACATCCAGGGCACCTTCCTGAAGCATCAGTTCTGGAATCGATTGATCAATATGTCTATTTGGATTGAGTTCTCTATTGCAGTGGTTTTAGAATGAAAGAACTGCATTTTTCAAAGTTCATTAGTTTACCGAGTTGAAGTCATAACTTTCTGCTCTCTTTTAAAATTGATTTATTAAAAATATTTGAGGTTTTCCAAAAAAAGAGACCATCCAAGTTTTTCTTTGTGTCCCTAATATCTTTACTGGACTTTAATTTAATGTACTGAACATCATCACTTAGATCATGATATTTTTCCTGTTAGGATCTGCACTCCAATTTCTCCTTAAGCTAATAATTTATCTTCTGATGAGTAAGTTGTTACCTGTTTGACTATAACCTGCTTTGCAAGAGATTAAGCCTAAAAGTGAGCATTAGACCAGGGTTTTTGGTTCTCCTGCGGATTTTTTTTTTTTCCGAGAGCAAAAGGGAAATTTGGAATATTAAGTAACTTTGACTAGCATCAGACTTTTCCTTCTAAGCACCCTGGATGCATATAGACACTTTCAAATACTCCAAAACCAATCACGGTCCCCTGCTGGCCTGCTGTTAAGAGGAATTGAAGATTCTGCCGCTGAGTTTCCCTAATTTGGTGCTGCTAAAAGCACAGGTTTAATCAGAAGCTCCCCAGTTTTCTTTCTTACATCCAGGGAGAGAGGCGGGAAGGGAAGAGGATTTGGTTTTATGCATATGGCTAATTTCCCAGCTAAAACCAAGACTCCACCCCATCTGTGACTGCGAATTCTTTTCAGGATATGAGTTTCAGAGGAAGTTGATAAAACCCAGAGTATTTGGCATCAATGCGATGTGAGCAGTCTACAGAAAACTACGGGGAGACTTCAATAACATTTTCTGAAGAAGTCATTCACCATTTCAAGGCTTATCTCAGCAGTTTAAAATCAGGTAGAAATCTTCGTGTCATTTTAAGAGATTTTCAGTGCAACACCGTCTTATCTTTGTGGAAACATGTTCTAGGTTTTCAATACTCTAAATATTCCAAAGACAACTGTGGTCTTACGTCTCATGCTACAGTAGGACATTTTTCTCCAAGAGTTATATGTCAAGATTCCCACATTAACCATTAAAAGCACTTTTATGATTCACTTATATCTTCTCCTTGAAGCAAACGCAGAGCAAAACTCACTTCCAGGACACAGGAATTATGTATCGACAAGGTATCAAAAATCATGTTTCTAATTCTTACTTTTATAGTTATTTTTTATTTTTCTTCCTTAATATGCTTTGTGATTATGTTTCCTTTCCTTTCTGTTCAAGATCTAATGGAGGTGGATGTCTTAGCCATGCAAAAGAATTCATGTAGAAAGCAAAGTGATTTAATAGCAATGAAATTGACAGAAACAAAACTAAATTCGTCCTCGAATCCATCAGACTATTGTTTGGTAGAGTATATAGATAAAAACAGGTCAATTTTATTGAAGTTTGCTTTTTTCCCCACAAGTTTTTCCTTTTCCTTAATGTGATTTTGGTTTTTGTTCTTTAGGCTCTGTAGGTTTCTTGTGTTTATATCTTATTCATTTTTAAATCTTTATTAACTTCTAGCAAGTGATGTGAGGGCTTTGGAGTCTTCACTGAGTACCTCCTCCACCCCCAGGTGTGGCCTGAACAATACAGGAGTCCCTTTGTCAGGTGATCCTCATGAGGTCGTTGCTTTAAGAGTGCTACACAAGCAAACGATGCTAGGAGAAGTCTGACGTAACCATAACTCATGATAAGTTAATCAACTAGTAGAAGATTGTCAGTGGCTTTCTTTAACAATAGGTATTCCCTCCATGCAGCAATGTGAGATTTAATGAGCCTTGTGCAGGATGTGAGCATGGTTCTAACTAATTTATTTGAGGCCTATAATTGCTGTGTGGTTGAGTTGCAGCCTTGGCCTGTCATTGAGTATGGCCTAAATTTTTATACACAAACAAAAAGAAAGATTTATGACCGTATTAGTTTCTTAGGGCTGTCATAACAAATTACAAGTACAGAGGCTTAAAACAAAGGAGTTTATCCCCTTGCTGTTCTGGAGGCTAGAATTCCAGAATCAAAGCGTGAGCAGATTTAGCTCTTTCTGTAGGCTCTGGCAGAGGAGAGCAAACCCATCACCAGCCCTGGGTCATGCCAGCAGTCTCCGCCTTTCTTGGTTGTAGCTGCCTCACTCCAGGCTCTGGGCTCCACCTTGGCGTGGTATTTCCTCTCAGCCTCTCTGTACACCTTCTCCTCTTCTTATAAGAAGTTGGTCATTAGATTTAGGGCTCACCCTACTCTAGAATGAGCTCATCTTAACTAATCACATCTCCAAAGGCCCTACTTCCAAATAAAGTCACACCCCAAAGTTCCAGGCTGGTCTAGATGTGTGAGGGCCCTCATAACTCAGGTGTGAAACAGTGCAAGAAAGTTTAGATACAAATCCACTGAAGGCTCATAGGGTGCGGTTGGAAAAAGTAGGTCCCTGGGGCATTCCTTCGGAGCTAAGGAGTCCACCAGCTATTGACTGAATCTCTGAAACAGTGAGCCAAAATAGACTTTTCCTCTTCTACATTGTTCTTGTCAGGTCTTGTGGTCATAGTGATGGAAAACCGATGAAAACAGACACTATTCAATCCATTACACCGATCATCGAGGAACCATCAATGACCTGCCTACAATTAAACTACCCCTGTTTACAAAGTCCTTTTCCTACAAAGGTACTATGATCATTTCTAACTCTGCTAGTTTCTTGATTCATAAATAGTGCAGGTGTTCAGAAATATAGATCAGTTATACTCTGGATATATCTATGAACATCTAAAACATGTTCTAAAATAGTCTTTAAACAGTATGATTTATCTGAAAGTTTCATTTAGAATGCGATTTGTTATTTATTAAATTTGTAGAAATTATGTCACGGTGGAAAAAGGAGCATTCTTCTAATAGAGATCCTAAAATAAAAGTTGCAGATTGGGATTCTGAAAATGAATTAGTGATAGAAGTTTCTATCACTTGAGTGGCTCTAGTATACAAAACAATAAAATACATTGGACCTCAAGCATTTCATAGCTATTACTAAATGAATCTTTTTTTTATTCCTTTTCACAATCTGGCATAACCAGTCATTTTTATTTTAGGATACAATTTCTCTCTCTCTCACCCTCAATCTCACCCACTCTCTCTTTTCATGCTTTAATTACAAGTCAATTTGCCTGCCTTCTTATTTTTTGAGTATCTTTAAAATTTTGCTCTGACGGGTCTGATATTCTATAGTAGTAGTGGGCACAAAGGCAGATCTCATGACAACCGTGAAATTAATAATGCTGTAGTGTTGTCCATTTATATTTTTATAGTTAAGCGTAAAGAAAGGACAGAATGTATTGGAGTACTAATAGCTTTCCCATGGTGGCATCTGTGGCAGACCTGGGGACATTTTCCTTCTTTCCTTACCCAACACAGGTGTCTGCCTCTTCCCGTGGCTTTTCAGTTTATAGCATTACAGACACCCTGCCAGACAGGAACTTTCAGTTATTTGGTTGAAAGGGCTTCGGGTATCATCTACCACATCCTGAATATTTTCTATTTGTAAGTTTTCATTTCAACTTTGTAACTTATCTCCTGATTCAGTTTTGAGCCCATTTATAAAGAGGGAGGGTGAACCTCTCATTACTTTAGGTGTTAAGTCTATTCCTTATTACAGTTTGAAAGTTCTCTAAAGTCTACTTCTATGTTTATTCAGTTTATAATTTTGAATCTTTGTCTAATTTCTCTTAAAGAAGAGGTTTGTGAATTTTTATGTTATAAATTTTTATTTCTCTTGCTTTCTCATGAAAATAGATTTTACACACTTGAGGTATTTAAATCTTTCTTATTTTGCTGCTTTACAATGGTTTTCCTCATCTGAGGAAAGACAATTATATAAAGTAGTTTAGATACAGACCCGTTGCCAGGAACTATTAGGCTCTCACAAAATCCTGAGTTCTTCTGCAGATGTCTGCCTGTCTTCCTGAGGTTTAGAAAACACCCATAATTTGTAGTCTTCACTTGGCTCTTTACCAGTGTCTTATTTTAACTATTGTAGATCTATTTTCTGCCCTGCGCTTAATTTTTACCTTAGAAAATCCTAAAGCAAAGGAAACTTATTTAGACATCAGGTAAAGCTGAGGAAAAAGGAAAAAAAAAAGCAGGACAGGTTTCGAGAGGCACTTTGAGGCAATATCTTGGGGATGTCATTTGCAACATATGTAACAAATAGAGGGCAAACCTCTTAAAATTACTAGAAAAAAAGGTGAAAAGATTAAAATAATTAAAAATGCCAAAAGGCATAAACAAACTTGACATTATCCTACAAAATAAAATTATTATTTCAAGAGGCATTTAACACAATACTCTGACTTCCTTAAAATGAGAATATTATAAGAACCATAGTCACTGACACTGGCAAACCCCACAGAGATCTTTAATTTTACTTACTATGGCTGTTACTGTTAGTGGCATCAATATAGTAAATCTCTATTTTGTTGGTATTGAAAGAAAAAGCAAAGGAGTAAAATGTTTTGAGGAGAGAAAATTATGGAATGGGGGAAGGTAGGGACCCGATGATGTTGGATGGGAATCAGACATGGCTGAAGGACATCATGTGTATTTTCCCGTAACTGCTGAGGGGCTCAGCTGCATCCACGCAACATGCATGCAACTGCGAGCTCACCTTGCTCCCACGTGGTGCTCTCTAAATGTCTTCTCTCTTCAGGACTCCTTGGAGAAGTATTTGTTTCCATGTCTGAGCCCAGAAAAGTACAAGGTGAACATTAAACAGCGTTTGTACCATAATCAAGGGAATAATGAACACATGCCAAAAAGAAGGGCCCCCGCCAGCCAAAATCTGGATGGTTTGAACATCAAGCTAATGATGACAGTAGTGGATTTTAGTATTGAAAGACCCCCGAAGACCCCAGCCACTCAGTGAGGGAGCACACCAGGTCATCCAGAGATGAGTTTATTCAGCGCAGGCTACAGGAGAGGCAGAAGTGTCTGCAGCAGCAGCAGTGTGGTTTTAGGGACTTAAATCACCCCTATATGAAGTGTGTGCAGTTCTGATTGTCGTGCCTGTTGTCAGTTTCCCTATTGGGCTCCTGGACCTGTGATGGCCCTTTGGTGGCTCTTTTGGCAGGCCCCTTCTCTTAGACAGGAAGAAGAACCTGGAAGCCTAGAGCCTAAAGCCCTGGGGGTGGTTGCCATTGTTGGGCGGTGGCCCGGCCCTGTTCTGGCTCTGTGCCCAACAAATATGAGAAATTAAAAAGATTCAGAAGTCCACAGAAATAATAAAGAATAGGAAAGGAGCCAGGTGTGTTAGTGTGATAGTAGGAGCAAATGTGAGTAGAAGAGTCATGAGTGGAGCAAGATGTTCTTTTCCTTTTGCTATAGAAACCTTTAAGAACATGGAACTACCTAATGGGGTATTGTTTCTGTAACTAGGGTAACGGGGCTCTGTTTCTGTAACTGGGGTGACTGGGCTAACTGTGATTGGTTTGGCTTCCCTCCGCTTGACCGCACTGTCCCGCTTCTGTAACCTGGCTTGCTTGCATTGGCTAGACCCCTGAACATCCCTTTTGCGGTTTCCAGGCTTGTAAGGAGTGCCCTCGCAATTGTTCAGGGCTGATCAGGGGAACAGCTTTATGTTTTGGTCAGCCGCCACTGGTGTGCTTCAATAAAGGCTTGATTCAATTATACGTGAGTGGTCTGGAAGTCAGTTTATGAAACCCTGGGACAAAGCTTTAACTATAACAGTAGCACATTCCTGTAATCCCAGAAGCTTGGGAGGCTTGAGGTAGCAGGATTCAAGTTCAAAGCCAGCCTGGCAACTTAGTGAGACCCTATCTCCAAATAAAAATAAAAAGGGTTGGGGATGTGGCTCTGTGGTTAAGTGCCCCTAGGTTCAATCCCAGTACTACTACTGCAACAACAACAACAACAACAATCAATTAACTCTCAAAATTAGAAGAATAATTATCTGACAATATCAAGACCTAGCAAAAATATGAGCATTCAAAACTTTAAGATACTGCTAGCATGAATATAAATCAATTCAGAAACATTTAATTTTAGCTAGGAAGTTGAAAATACAATAGCTTATATTTTATTCATATACCCGAAGGAAACTCGAAAATATACTAAAAGAATATTCAAGAATGTATATAATGACACTGCTTATAAGAAAAAATAAATATGACTATCAGTGGGAAAGTGGTTATCAATCATGGCATATCCATATAATATAATACTATGCAACAATGAAGGTGAAAAAACTAAACTTCATATTAACATAGACAAATTTTACCAATATATTTTTGAAGGAAGAAAAGGAGAATCTTACATACAGTATGACACCATTTCTATAAAATTTTAAACTATATAAAAAATCCCTTACATTATCTAAGGATACAAAAATATAAAATAAAATACAAACTATGCATGGCAATTATAATTTCAAAATAGTAGTTTCAGATAGTGAAGATGAGACCGAGGCGAGAGGAAAGTGTACACAGCACGCTTTTCAGGGGTCTTGTTTGATTTCTTAAACTGGAAGTTGAATAATGATGTTGGGATTGTTTCACACATAAACAAATAACTTTATTTTTTCAAATGAAATTATTTTGAAAGAAGCTCTTAGAAGGAGCTGCACAGAGGCTCAGGTAGGTTCCCTTTTCCGTGAACACTTACGCTGTTGCCCTTACAAAATGAGAACCTGCTTCCAGTTGCCAAGAAGATGCTTCATCACAGGATTACTTTAGCATGGGGTCCTCTGTGACCTCCCACAGCTAACTAAAAATCAAGTAGTGCCCTAGGTCTAAACAGGAATCCCAGTGACTGGTAAGAATGTATGTATTAAGTCCAATATAAGTATTTTGACTATTATATGGACAAAATTGCTTAGGAGAAAAAAATGGCATTACACCCACATATATATACAAAAAAGCTTAGCATTAGGTAATGGTGGATGTTCTAAATCATATAAACACTGTGTCTAGTGAGACTCACCATATGTTACTTTGAGGAAGGTTCTGTTTTGCTTTGTTGTAAAAATGAAAAGCTCTACAGGTAGGTAACAATGCCTGGGGTTTTCTTATAAAAGGTTGGAAAAGCATCTACATATGAAGTTCATCTAAAATTACAGATGGAATATACACATTCAAATCTTTTTAATTAGTTCTTGTGGAGTGGAGATAACATTATAAAATATAGATGTATAGAGTCCATTTCTGTAGACTTGTTGATAGAATTTAAAAGATTTTGATAAATTTTTACATTGAGTCTGTTATGTGTGCTGAAAACATTCATTTGCTTTTGAAAATTCATCTAGTTCAAAAATAATTTAATAAATACCTGCATGTATACAATGTCCTTAAAATATTTTAATTTATCCATAAGACTGTTTCTGGTAATGAAGATGATACTTTTAATTGTGATAATTAATCATTCAAGGAAAGTTTTTAGCTAAATATCAAGAAGTTTGAGCTGAGGCTGTGGCTCAGCGGTAGAGCGCACGCCTAGCACGTGTGAGGCCCTGGGTTTGATCGTTAGCACCACATAAAGATAAATAAGTAAAATTAAGGTATTGTGTCCAACTACAACTAAAAAATAAATATTTAAAAAAATATCAAGGTAGTCTGTGTGAAATTAAAGCTGCTGTTATTTTAAGAATTTTCAAAATTAACTTTATAAATAAAATGACTACTAAACATAATGTGCTATAAAATTATATTTTGTTGAGATGCATTGAATTAGGGTCTATGCAAAAGCTATTGTACCAAAAAATACATCTACCCTTAGAATGTTAAAAAAAATCAAGAAGTTTGCGTTTTTCCTTTCATTGCTAATGTTTATTTATTTTATGTTATTCTATATATACATCCTATGCTCAGTATTCACTTACAGACATGGGATTCCTTCTGATTCCTTCCCTCCCCTTTCCTTCTCTCTCTCTCTCTCTCTCTCTCTCTCTCTCTCTCTCTCTCTCTCTCTCTCTCTCTCTCTCTTTCCTGCCTCTGTTCATAGAACAAACAAAGCTTTCTAAATTGTAGAACAACTTTATAACTTGGTCACAATGGGGATAGAAATAATACAGTTAGTAGAAAGAGATGAATGTATCAATAAAATTCATTTATTAAAGAAAGTTAAAAAGATATTAAGTTAATTGGAAATATAAGTACTGATCCATGGAGCAAAGGAGGATGCCATTGTTAATTTCCTACGTGGACAAAGTGAGTGAGTTTGATGTGTTGCCATTAGTGCCTAATATATTTGGTATGTGGTCCTAGATTTCATGACTAGGAAGCAGGGCATCTTGGAAAGTGGCTAACTCATTAATGCAGACTTTAGAAAATCTTGTGTCATCAGAAAATTGGGCTTTCAGAAGTTCTTGAGTACGGTCTTAAGCAAAATGAGGTCAGGCTGAGAGAACTTTTTCTTTTCTGCCTTTGACCTGTTGAATCCTGAAAGTAATTTTATCCTTCCCTATGTCCCAGGGATGCTATACATTCTAAATATGTATAGTTAGGTGCCTAAACATTCCTACCTGTTGTAATGTTGTATCTTTGTGTTGATGTGTGCTTTTCATAAAAATGAAAAGTCCCTTTTTGTTTTACTTAGAATATTATTATTATTATTATTATTATATTCAGCTTCAATTATCATGTGTACATAGATCTACACCTGATCTGGTTGTGGTAACATTCACCTACTCCCTGAGATACACTCTTGCTCACTTCCAATATGTAGGCAACAGGATTGTTACAAAACTCAAAATTTGTGATACCACCTCTTCCCCATTGCCCATTATTGTCACCATGAGCTGATGATGACAGTAGTAGAAAGTTCTTCTCCTCAAGTATTGTGTTCATCTAACTCCTAAACAATTGCCTCAATTACTCTCAAGTTTTAAAATCATTTTTCTAAGCTTCAAATTAGCACACATTTGTTACATATTTTTTATGACCTTTATCTTCTTAAGCCAAGAGGGAGAATTCTGGTTGATACTAATTTTCCCCTCGATATATGGATGCAGTTGCCTGCATTTCTTTCATATTTATTAACAGTTTGGATTTCTTCCAGCTCTCTTTGGGTGTGCAATTTCTGTCTCTAACTCCTGTGGTTCTACACTTTCCTACATTTATACAGTAGATGTAAGATAAATGCTAATCATACAGTGATTTTAAAGATGAAATAATGTGGCTTACTTTAGTTCTGTCATTCTGTGTGACCACTTGGAGTTTTATTTGTACTTAACAGTTACTACAGTGAAAAATTAATACTGTGAAATTTTATTAAAGTTAATACAGTGTGCTCATTTAGTAACATACTGTATTAAAATAGTTAATACAGTGCAAAATGCAAACTGTAATATTCCTGGTTGTGTGAATGTGAATTTTACATAAAAATAGTACATGAAATGTTTCACTGAATTTGAACAGCATCTTTAAAATATAAAAATATCCTTTTCCAAATTGCCACTTTTTAAAATTAGAGAATTAATATAGCAAATAAAGATGATTTCTAATTATTTCCTGTTGAAATTGAGCATAATTTGACCATATAAAGCAGAAGGTGTTAAAAAAAAAAAAAAAAAAGATCTACTATTCATCAAGTACACTCAGGATGCCATTGGATATGGCATTGCCCTCACTGAAGAATCTAGTACAAATTACCTGGAGATTCTAGACTTTGAGCTTGATAGGATTTTAGGTTGTCTCTCTGAGGGTGAAGGTGCTGGAGGATAGTAAAATACAAGTGTTTTGGCCAGATGTTCATGAACCCATTATATTCAGTCTTCCTGAATAGTCAGATAGCACTTTGCCACCCCCTCAGAAGCAAGTTATGGTTTGCTTTGGTCTGGGAAGTATGAGAGAAAGTGATGTGGCAGCTTAAAGAAGCACTATGACTTGCCACATTGCCTGGAGACTTCTGAAGAGACTGTTTTGCCCACACCACAGTGAGGTGTCTGTTAACCTGAGCACCTGAGTTTAATGCAGGCAGAACCACCCCAGCGCTCATCACCCACCCCCCCTTTGGACACATGGAATGAGCAGAACCTAAACTGTTGTACGTTACTAATTTTTATCCTAAGTGCTGCACAATCTGGCCCACCCTTGATGGTAGATATTGGTTAACTTTTAAGTGCTTCAATTGTTTGAAGTATCAGGCCAGACTGGTTTTTACTGCTTTATAAGCAACCTCTTTTTTCTCTACCACCTTGAAGTTGCAAAGATTTTTCCCCTTTCTTTAAGTTCTGAAAATTTATCAATGTACGTATGTATTCGCTTGCAAGAAAGACAGTGTACAGTGGTTTGAATTTTATTTCATTGTTTATTTATCTTGCTTGAAGATTGTTCTCTGCGTCTCTGCAGTCCTGCTCTCCTTCAGCCCAGCAAGATATGTTGGCATTATTTCCTTGAGTGTTCTGTCTCCTTCTGAAAATCTTATAAATATTTCTGTGTCTATATTTCTTGGAACATGTTCTGAGAGAATACCTTAGCCGAAACTTTGTCTCATCAAGTTTGAATATTTTTGTTTTTCTAACTGGGAATTGATATTAATTAAATTATTTCAGAAAATGTTTTTAATTTTCATGAACATCAGTAGTTTTGTTTTATAGCTTGTGTTTGTGCATACACACACATATGCAGATATATATATATATATATATATATATATATATATATATATATATGTAGTTTCTTGACTTTTACTAAAGTTATTTGCTGTCTACAGGTATAGATTCTAATCTGTTTCATATCTTAATCCTATTTTGTTAGTTTTGTTTAGCTTATAATTTCTCTCATTTAGTATCATCTTTTCTTCAATGTTTGGTCTCAGTAATGTTTATAAACAATATAGCATATACACTCTTTTCTTGGGGTCCTTCCTGAGTCTCTGCTCTCATCCCCTCTTGTTTGGAATTTCAGTTTGAGATTTCCTTAGCTGTGTTGTTGACAGTTCCATATTTTAAAAATAAATTTCTTATCGTTTTCATTAGCCACCGACTCTTGGCTAGTTATTAGTTTTTAGAAACATATTTACTTTGTGATTTCAGGGAAAGACCTGAGAAACTGTGCAATCAGCAGACGGAAAGAGATGTTACATTCCCTTTTTAGCTTAAAATATTTAAAAAGCAATTAAATTTTTTAAAGTCCTATTACATCTAGAGGTAAGATTAAGTCATGTCTGCATGTACGTTTCTATCATCTTGAGCTTAATTTATTATCTGATATATGTCTGGAAATGAGAGAACTTGATTTCTCCCACTACCCAATAGCTACCTAACTGTCTGTCACCCACTGATTTCTGACACCTTATCAGATATTAAATGCTGATGCAAGGTCTTAATGGAGTAAATAATCTGCTAACTACCTAAAGATAATTAGAAGTCTGCTAGATGGCAGCTAGAGTGCTACTTCTCATTATCTCTTCAGTTAGCAATTCTTGTGGTTGGTAGAACACATTTACTTATTTCAAGTGTATCATGCAAGTTCCTCTTACTGATATTTCAAACATCCACATGATGACTTAATTTTTTCTTCATCTAGATAATTCTTTTCTTAATAGCCAGTTATCTTTATTCTTGCTTATTGTTCTGATCTAAGTGATTTATTTAAAGTTCTTTGCATCCCAGCTGATATTTATTCCTATAGGCTTCCAAGTTCTGACTTGTAGATTTTTTTTTAAACTCTGTGATTTTTTTCACAGATGTGAAAAACTTATGATTGGTATTGGTTTATTTATTTTTTTTATGTTTGGGGTTGATATAACTTCATTGATTTTAATTATGTATGTTATTTTCTCCCTACTCCATCTGGCAGAACTGAACTGTAAAATTGAAACCAGAAGTTTGCAAATCTCTGTTAGTTCATGAAACTTAATTGTCAGTGTTAGCTTTGTGACCAACCATTGTTATATGTGTTTTGTTATGGAGCCTTAAGAAGGCTTCAAAAACTTTGGCACAGCCCTTAGTCACAGTCAATCAATTATTCCACTGTGCAGGTGCTTGATTTTCCACCAGAGTAAATTGCGCACTAGGTTTGGAAGGTGGGCAAACATGCCCATGAATATTTGGAAGTTTATTTTTTTCTTTTACTGTCAAAGGCACATCTGTTAGAGGGCAGTTTTGTAATATGCCTCTCAGAGATCGCTAAGAGATATTTTTAACCGTGTCTTTTAAAAATATTTTTTCACCCATGGCTATGGAGAAGTCATTAGCAGACATGAACATACACTGTGCCTTTTTTCTTAAACGCAGTAGACTTATTCTAGTGGTAGTGTATCAAATTAATTCTCTAAAACACTAAAACTTATATTTTAAATTATTTTGAAGTTGATTTAACATTTATATCGTGAGGGAGAGAGAGATTCCCCTCCGCCCATGTGCCCAAGTTTTTATGTAGGCTCTTTGGCTGGATCTAGTAGCCTAATTAACACAAGAGCTAATTAGCAAAGAAAAGCATAAAACTTTATTAATTATACATGTACATGGAGATTTTTCACAAATGAGTCGAGTTCAAAGAAATGACCAAAGCACGATGATTTGATATTTTTATATATAAAGAACAATAAATCTGTCAAGGGATAACAGGGCAAATGGCTACCTGGCCTAGGATAGTAAATTCTGGGATATCACTAAGCTACATGGAGGAGATGCAGGCAATAGTGGCAGAGGAGGGATATTTCCAAGAGTGTGTTTACTCAGGTTCATTTCAGCCCCAATTGTGAAACTTTGGTAGCCAACACTATTTTTTCAGCCTTGTATGTATGGGAAGGGCCTCCCTCCCCAAATACACTTTATGGCTTGATGTGCGTAGGGAAATCCAGGTCAAATGGCCCTATCTGATGTTAGAGTTCCCCAAATGATTTCAGCTTGAAATAACATATCAGTTGGACATATTTCAAGGTGGCATGTCCTTCACTTCTTCCCTATACTCTGGGGAACTTTTTCTTATTAAAGGTAGTATTTCAAATAGTGTCAGTGATAGATAAATTTTTGAAAGAAAGGAGGAAATGAAATAGTTTCATTGTAAAGACATCGAGCATCATCATTATATCCAATTGGCCAGGCACATTATGTCAAACTGCATGACACCTCTGCACACATTTTCATGCTGATAGGAAATGGAGTTGTAATTCTGGTCAACTGATAGGTAATATTCCTTTACACTGGTTTGTATGAAAAGAGTGGGTAATAAGTGAGATCTACTACAGTTTTGCAGGAAAAGTGATGTCTTCCTACCCATGTGATTCTTGGAGAAAATGGCCTTCCATGAGGTGGACATGTTAATGAGTGCATGAGGAAAAGAACCCGTTCCTTCCACACCTTCCTACCAGCTGTGAGCAGTGCACAGGCTGGATTTCCTGCCAGGGATGACACAGGTAGTTCTGTCTTGATTCTAACTAGCTGCTTTGACTTAGTGTTCTTACCCACAGCTCCCTAGGCTCTCAAAAACACAGTTCTGTCCTTGGGATCTTCTGAATCAGAAGATCCTAGGCATTATGTTTTTTATATTTACTCACAGCTCCCAGAGCCCTAAAATCAGACTTGTCTGACAGGTAAAAAGCCATTTCATGGAGAAGCAGAAGAGCTTGGCTGTTCCAAGCACAGATCGGGATCTAAGCTGCTAATGTTGAAAGTCCCATTTCCGCCACTTCCTTGCTCTGTGGTCAGGGGACATCACTTAATACTTCATTGCTTCATTTCTATCACCCAAAACAAAGGTATCAACACTCATCCCCCCACAGCATGCTGAGAAAATCAAATGGCCTCTGGACACTGCAAACTCTAGAAGAATATCTAGAATTGCAAACTCTAGAAGAATATCTAGAATAAAGATACATGTTTTTAATTAATTGTTGTGGTTAGGCTGACTTGAAATATTACCCTTAAATTTATCAGTCATGACCAATTTCAAGTGGATTTTAATCCATGATTTTACAATTTTCTGAGAGCCCTTTTCACATAAGCTTGGATCATCATCTGGTCCCAGGAGAGCCCCATCTTGTATTCTGCTGAGCCTCTCAGATTGGTCCCCCCAAATCTGGAATCAATACCTAGACCTTCTAGGCTGTCACTGTTAGGTTCTTGGAAAGGGGAGCCGTGGAAATTGTGACTGAGGAATGGGCAAGTCACCAGGATGGGTCAGAGGCTGCAACATACGGGACTGATTATGGAGGGAAAAGGGACCAGAGGGACAGACAGCTTGCATGGCTCATGTCCTAGCAGGCCCAGGGCCTCTAGCAGCTCATCTGAAGTCCCTACACGCAGTTCCTAAAGTAGCGCCATGATGTTATGAAATAATCTTTCTTGGCTTTAGCTGGCTTGAGCAGACTTTATTGCTTATGACCAGTTGCTCTCTGTGACACCATTGTAGACCAAATGTTTATCTAGAAATGATAAACAGCCCAAGTCTAAGACCTCCTCACTTCTTACTTTATTACAATTTTGGACCAAGTGAGTTTATAGCAGTGATGGTTCAGTGCATTTTTTCATTAGATACCAACCTACAACTTTTATTGTAATGCTACACCATGGTTATTTTTATAATACATATATGCATTAATTAAATAAATGAAGTTCAACCATTCCATAAATACCACTCCAACTGGGGTGCAGCGGCTCACTTACCACTATGTGCAGCATAAAAATCATCTGATGAAAGGAATTCATATTTATTGAATCCTTACTACATCAGGGCAATACCCTGTATGCTCAATGTGTGTGTTATCTCACTTCATTGTTTACAGCAGTAGGTTTTATTAACAGAAGATAGATTTGAAGCTCAGAGGTTATGTACCTTGCCTAAAGTTATAAACTTAAATATGTGAGGGCACGTCTATTTGACACTCTGCTTTTTTCCACATATCTTCCAATTATTGAATCAGGCAGTAGTATTTACTGAACACTTACTACATACCAAGAAAAGTGTTGACATATGAGACTAGACTAATAAGGCCCAGAAAATTGTAAATCACGTTAGGAATTTTATTTAAAGCTCTCAATATCTCATATATAAGAGAAAAAAATATATATATATACACACATATATATATAATTTTATATTATATCTATAGATATAATTTTCTCCTTTCCAAAAGTATTAAGTTCAAATAACATAGAGAGCGCTAAAGGCAATTCTAAATATAAACAATTGAAGAATAGGACTAATATTCAGATATCAATTTTAAGATAATGATACAAGCCTTAACATTGCAGCTTAACAAATTCAGTTTAGCTTAGCTCTCAAATTTTGCAGATTTCTGGTGCAAGAAGTCTTCCTGTGGTTAGACAATAAAAACTAAGCTGCATAGCAAACCGGATTAATTAAAAATGGTGAGGGATTCTGGACCCTCATAGTTTAATCCATTACAAGTTGATTTCCTTGATTACCAAACCAATGAAAATAATATTAACATAAAAAGGATTCTACAGCTTTTAGATTATAATATTAAGAATACAGAGCTGCTTCTTTCTTCCTGAAATACATCTTTCCAAATTAAATGTCCTCATCACCTTTAGGTCGTCACTACCTTTTCTGACTGACAGTTCCTTGGTTAGATACCCTCATTGATGCTGCAGTGTTCCTTCCTTTCAGTAACGTCCCTTAATCAACCTAATTTAGAGCCATAATTTTATCTAATTGAAATGGCCACATGTTTCCTTGGGGTGTCATTTCAGAAGTAAACAACACACTCACGAACAACAACAGAGGCACACACTCGGACACTTCTGTGACCTTGGCTTGGTGGGGTTCAGTGCGTTTCAGATAAACAGATCTGAAATGCTCCCCCCAGGACTTCCTTACAGAGCCACGTGTGTGTGTTTCATGTAGTTCTTCTACGTGGAACTCAATACTATTCAAATTCAGTGTTTAATTCAAAACTCCCATTCTGCACAACAGATTACGATTATCATTCTTGGTTTGGGTTATATTGTGACAAAAGCATCAATGTTACTTTAGCTGATGTCATAAAAATTAAAGTCACCAAAAGGTTAGGACACGTGACTGAGGATGAAAATTAACATTGAGAGCGGACCAAAAAGTGTAACCAAGCAGAAAGTGCTTGTGAACTGAGTGTTCAAAGAGGCAGGGTTATAAAATCAGCTCTAAACACACCCTGGGGAATACTTACCTCTCTTTCATCTGAGTGTCAAATAGGCCCTCAGTGATTAAAGCAGAAACTCACCAGTGATCCCTTTTAACCATGTAATATTCAAGTAATTAACAGTACATTTCAGTTTAACATTAATGCCCGAATTCAGTTCTTGGAAATGGCATTAAATGCTGGAGGATCAAAGTTTGATTTTTGACTTTAATTATATCTGAGCCAGCTAGCCCAAGCATTGGTAATTGATAGGAAAGCCAAGTTCATCACAAAAGCAGCCACCAGAGAACATTGAAAGTAAACTGTCTTGGAACACAAGTTTCCTTGGCTTTATTCTGCAGTGCAGTTTCTGGCATTAGGGAAAGGAGATAAAAGAACTGCTTTTCCATCATGAGCTTTCTACTTGCCCCGGCCAACTCCAACTTCTCACTCAGGGAATTAATTGGGTTCTCTTGGAACCACCCTTGTATTCATCAGGTCATAGAACTAATCATGCAAGACAGAGAAGAAACATCACCATGTCCTTGCCTCCTGTGAATCTTCTGTTTTGCTTGTCTTTTTGGCCACTGGACCAAGATGAGAACCTGGACTGCCCCAACACTATTCCTGCTTCTGAGCGTAGACTTTGCCATACGTTAACCGTATGGCAAAGACCACAAATGTAAGGTGATCACCTAAGGAAGGTCTATATGTATGTATCTACATGTATTTCATTTAACCCAACATGATGTACTCACAAATGATATACCTATATTTACATTGCTAGTATGTTTTACTTTTAACAAAACAAACAATGCAACTCAGTTAAATTTATTTATATCTTTTCTGTAACGATCAAAAATATTTCGCCTATGCTGTCACACTTATAAAAGTGCTTTACAAAATATAGGGACTTAGCTACAATCAAGGAATCAGTTTACATTTCAACTGTGGCTCACCATCCAATAATCAAAGCCATGCTCTGATTTGCAGCTTGATGTTCTCTCCCAGCAACACCTCTGCATACTTTAGACTCTATCAATTTAACTGTAATTTCTTCTTGCTTTCTTTTATCTTAAATATAACTATTCCACGTAGAGGAATTAAGAGAATCTGACTTAGAAAATAAGTAACAATCTACTTTTGAAATTCTACAATTCAATTGCATACTCGGGAGCTGAAAAAGAAAAATGGCAAATGCGTTATTAACAAGAATTTGAAAAGCTGATTTTTTTTAGAAGTAGATAAGGAAAGGTGCATTGATCAGTTTTGTATATTGCCAGCAAGAAATTAAGACAGCAGTAAGGGTCTCCTATTGAACTGTTTCACATTTACATATGTTGGAAGTTTCTTTTGTTGCTTTGTGACAGCCATAAATCTTGGTTAATCATCCTGTGAATGGATCTGTGCATTAGCTCTGTAACCTCAATTAGCTACCACTGTTGAGCTCTGAGTAATCTACTACAACACAACTTAAACCATTACATTAAAAATAGTCATAAATATTAAGTGTTACTGTAAATGGAACCAACTTTAGGATATATCATCTGTCCTGCAAAACTTGATTGAAATGGTGAAATGGCCAGTAAATGCTAAAACGACCATAGTTGGTTTTTATTCTTGGGAGTGTATGTCTTGCTCTAATTTAAGAACAGAAAATATGGCAGATTGATTTTTTTAAAAAAGCAAAAAATTAAAGTGACAGATAAAAATATCACAATCTTCCCTGTTAATGCATCGCTGAGATTGGAGTTAAAATCACAGGGGGCATCTGAAACTCGGGGTCATAGCAAGGATTCCTGAGGGGTGCAGGGGCAGGTAGGTTGCCAGTCTTGAGGAGGGTGGTTTGATGCCCACAGGACTGGTGGAGATAAAGTCTGTTCCATGCCAGACAGTAAGTCATAATCAGTAACTGTGATATGAATCAGAATCCTCAAAGGCTACCATCAATGAAAGAATGGGTCAATAAAAACTATTCCTAGTCATTTCGAAGAGGTGACATGTTCTTTGTTAGGGAGAAGTAAAACATGTCAATAAAAAAAAAAAAAAAAACATGTCTTAGACTGAAGGAAAGGTTTCAATTGTAAGGAAAAGGCTGAGAATTGGGATGTGGGGATAAGAGGTAGAGAGAGATAACATTCCACCTCACAGCGTTGTGATGACTACATACATGCATGTGAATATGTTAAAACTCAGTGGATTTTTATCATACTACGTTTACTTGTAAGATCATTGGGTCTTCTTGCTTTTGGAGGTAGAGAATCAGTGTTAAATAACAAATGAATTAGGAACACATACACTTCCACCAAAGTTTAGCAATGAACTAATAATAGAAAAATAAGAAACTATGAGCACTTCAGGAATTGAGTTTAAATTTTAGAATCAATCTAGTGAATTCAAAATTTCACATTAACACTTTCGAGAGAACTGGCCACATGGAGCATTTAGTGAGGGCAACTCATCCTCACTTTTTAAATCCATTTAGGAAATGCTAAGAATAAATGGAAGGTGGAATGTTTTAATTTTATTATTCTTTACTTTTAAAAGATTTTTATTTAAATACATTGAGGTCATTTAGAAACTTCTGGTATTTCCCCTTATTTAGTCCTATACAAATTTGTCAAAGGAATTTAAAAAACTATCTGCATCAGTATGTTTCATTAGTCTCTCAAGAGAAAAATCACTTTGTTTTTAATAGGGTTAATTACCTTTTGATATAATATCATCCTGATTATTAAATTCATGACTCTTCAGGTTTTAAAATGATAATGCCAAATAAGTTAATTTGTTATTTATAGTATTTAACCTACTTATTTGATATTAATTTTATGAAAATTATTTTTACACACAAGATCATGGTAGTAAAACACTCCTATTATTAATAGATTCCTTCAACAACTTAAGCTTTATGAACTCTCTCAAAAACTGAGTTGATAAATGAACTAGACTCATCTAAGCTCATAGACTAACAAACTGAGGTGTGAATTACTGACTTCACATGATTACCAAACATTTACCCAAAGCTTAGTTTTATTAAGGTGTGCATTTATTCAATCATGTATGAACCTAACATTTAAATAACTTCCGTGTAAAAGCACTGTGCTCCCTGCTGGGAAAAGTTACTCATGTTTTCATAAATGTGCTGTTTTTTTTTTTTTGATAACTGCCATTCTGTCTGGACTGAGATGAAATCTTCAGAGTAGTTTTGATTTACATTTCTCTAATTGCTAGAGATGTTGAACATTTTTTCATAAATTTGTTGATCAAATCATAAATGTGTGTATCTTCTTCTGTGAAGTGTCGGCTCATTTCCTTAGTCCATTCATTGACTGGGTCATTTGGTTTTTTGGTATTAAGTTTTTTGAGTTCTTTATATATCCTGGAGATCAGTGCTCTATGTGGTGTGTGTGTGTGGTAAAAATTTGCTCCCCTTCTGAAGGCTCTCTCTTCACTTCATTGATTGTTTCTTTTGCTGAGAAGAAGCTTTTTAGTTTGAATCCATCCCATTTATTGATTCTTAATTTTACTTCTTGCACTTTAGGAGTCTTGTTAAGGAAGTCAGGTCCTAAGCCAACATGATGCAGATTTGGACCTGTTTTTTTTTTTTTTTCTATTAGGTGCATAGTCTCTGGCTAATTCTAGGTGCTTGCTCCACTTTGAGTTGAGTTTTGTACAGGCTGAGAGACAGAGGTTTATCAAACAATAGTAAATGCTGGTGAGGATGTGGAGGAAAAAGGTACACTGATTTATTGCTGGTGAGATTGCAAAATGGTACAACCACTTTGGAAAGCAGTAGGAAGAGACCTTAGAAAACTTGGAATGGAACCACCATTTGACCCAGCTATTCCACTCTTCCTTCAGTCTATAGCTAAAGGACTTAAAATCAGCAAATCTCAGTGATACAGCCACCTCAATGTTTATGTCAGCTGAATTCACAATAGCTAAACTATGGAAACAGCTTAGATGCCCTTCAACAAATGAATGGATAAAGAAACTGCAGTATATATACACAATGGAATACTAATCAGCCTTAAAGAAGAATGAGATTTGGGCATTTATGGGTAAATGGATGGAATTGGAGAATATCATGCTAAGCAAAGTAAGCCAATCCCCCCAAAAAACCACAGGCCAAATGTTTTCTTTGATAAGTGAATGCTGAGTTTAATGGGTGGGGTGGGGGTGGGGCAAGGGAAGAAGGGAGGAACTTTGGATGGAGCAGAGGGGAGGGAGAAGAAGGGTGAGTGTGTGTGGGGGAAGATGGTAGACTGTATAGACATTATTATCCCTGCTTATGCATATGATTGCACAAATGGTGTAACTCTACATCATGTACAACCATAGAAATGAAAAGTTGTGCTCCATTTGTGTAAAAACTAAACTAAAATAAAAATTGATTTAAAAAAATAAAGATTCTAGAGATCAGAGTTTGAATTTCACCTTATCTCTCATTGTTTCTGGTTCTCAATTTTTCTAGCAGTTTGTATTTTTCCCCTTTCTTTTTAATAAAGGAGCCAGGATTAAAGAAAAAAAAATGTGCTAGGTTGCTTCATGGCTACCTTCTTCTTCGTCTAATATTTTTTTTTTTTCCTGAAATGACTTTCTCCTTTTGACTGTGAATTCCTGCACAATTTCCAGGGCTCCCTTGAAGCCTTTTCTGTCTCCACCCTCTCACTGGAGTCCAAATGGACTCAATTTCTTCTTTATGCTTCTGTGCAACCCGAGGCACATCTTATACTGCTGTGATTGTGGTGGATGCTGCCACCATTGTTTTTTGGGTTTAGGTGACTAATATCCGACTTTGAATTTCTTTGTGGTGGGACATCCATCTAATTATTTTTCAGCATTCTAGTATTTACAAAATGAATGAGTCCATCATTACACAATAGTAATTTTAGGATATGTTTTGAAATAGTTACAAAATACCTGGTACAATTTTAATGAATGTTTTTATTTACTTTGGGGTATTGGTCCCTAGTTCTGCTGGGTCCTTCCTTCCTTTCCTCTTTCTTTTTCTTTCTTTCTTTCTTTATTTTTTTCTTCAAATTTCAAAGTCCTAAGGGGAAGCTTCTGATTGGCTGAAATTGGGTGATGTGCCCACTATAAGTGCTGAAGTACAGACAGAAGGGTGTTAATTATTTTTTGCTTCCAAGGAGAAAAGAGTTTGCCAAAACGTACATCATAGCGATTTCTTCTATAGAGGAGGGGGTTTGTATTGCCAGTCAGACAAATAACAAGTGGGAACAATAGTATATTGTCATTGTATTTTTTCTTTTTAGATATGCATGTCAGTAGCATGTATTTTGACATATTATACATACACGGGGCATAACTTATTCTAATTAGGGTTCCATTCTTGTGGTCATACATGAGGTGGCGTTTCACTAGTTGTGTATTCATGTATGAACATAGGAAAGTTATGTCCAGTTCATTCTACTGTCTTTTCTATTCCCATCTCCCCTCCCTGCCCTTCATTCCCCTTTGTCTAAACAATGAACTTCTACCCCTCCCTGGCCCCCCATTATTGTGTGTTAGCATCTATATATCAGAGAAAACATTTGGCCTTTGGTTTTTGGGAATTGGCTTATTTCATTTAGCATGATAGTCTCCAGATCCATCCATTTACCTGCAAATGCCAGTATTTTATTCTTCCTTATGGCTGAGTGATTTCCATTGTGTATATATACCACATTTTCTTCATGCATTTATCTGATGAATGACACCTACTTTGGTTCCATAGCTTAGTTATTGTGAATTGAGCTGTTATTAAACATTGATGTGGCTGCATCACTGAGATTTGCTGATCCTTTGGGTATATACTAAGAAGTGGGATAGCTGGGTCAAATGGTGGTTCCATTCAGAGTTTTCTGAGGAATCTCCATACTGCTTTCCAGAGTGGTTGCACCAATTTGAAGTCTCACCAGCAATGTATGAGTGTGCCTTTTCCCCCACATCCTCACCAACACTTATTGTTGCTTGTATTCTTGATAATTGCCATTCTGACTGGAGTGAGATGGAATCTCAGTGTAGTTTTAATTTGCATTTTTCTAAATATGAGTGATGTTGAACAGTTTTTCCATATATTTGTTGACCATTTGTATTTCTTCTGTGAAATGTCTGGTTTCTGTTCATTTATTGATTGGGTTATTTGTTTGTTTGTTTTTCTTTTTTTGCTCTTAAGTTTTTTTGAGTTACTGATTTATCCTGAAGATTAATGTCATCATTGTTTTTTAAAATCATGTTTCCTTACAAATATTTTTCTTTTAAATGTTGTAAACAGTTTTTTCCACCATTCTTTTAGGATGATCGCTTTTTGCCAAGATCAGACTTTTGTTTTATATGACCTTATTTCAGTAATAATTATAAATAAAATAACGGCAATATTTGTTGAGCACTTACAATGTTAGTATACTTTTACATTTAGAATGTACTGGGTTTTACTCTATGATCATTTTATTTGTTAATGAATTTAATACTCAGGATACACCCAGCTGCAAATATGATTGATATTTCCATTTATATCTTGAAGCAAACACAAGTTGTTTTGTTTTTATCATTTTATGTATCATAAAATGATAAAAACACAAATGCAAAAAGATTTAAAGGATAATAGAACAAGCATTCATGTGCACACCCTCCACATTAAACAATATTATAAAAAATGTTGTAGCTTCTATGCTGTCCTACCCTAATTCCATTCTTTGACCTTCACATCAGAAATCCACAATAAATTGAACTTGATGCTTATCAGCCCTTGCATCTTTTTGGATGCTAACACATATGTATACATCTTTTAAAATGCATGACATTGTATTCATAATCATGTATTTATACATCATATATTCTATGTGTCCAGCTACAATTATCTTTACTTTCTCAACATTACGTATGTGATATTTATGCATTTTAATATTTGTAGCTAGCATTTATTTATTTTTAGTCATCATATAGTTTCTCTTTGTTGTGTATACCACAATTTATTTATCCACTCTCTTAACTTTAAATTTAGATTTTTCAGGGTTAGAAGCAATCCTACTTTGTACAATCTTAGTTGTATTTCCTTGTTATTTAGGTATGAATATTCCCAGGTCAGTACCCAGTGAGGGGAGTACACTTGAATTTTATTAGATATTTCCAAATTTCTCTTCAGAATTGTTGTAACTTTTAAAACTTCTAACAGAAGGATATATTATGTCCTATTTATCTGCATCCTTACCAACATTTTTGACTGTCAGACTTCAAAAAAACAATTGCAACCTGAAAGGAGTGGCATTTGGTGTTCATACATTTCCTCTAGTCACCAGGGAAGTGAGGTCACTTTTCAGATGTCTATTTACTTCATGTTTCTTCAGTGAAATTCCTCTTTACATCTCTATAGTGTTGTTGTCTAACCTTTTTTTTTTTTTTCTTAGAAACAATGAGAGCTACAGGAATTCCTTGTACATTCTGGAAAATTCAAATATCTTCTGACGTAATTTTCTCTCATTTTCAGAGTTTCTGTTGATTAATAGTTTTCATTTTTTTGCATTTATTTGCATTTTCAATATATATTACATTCACATTATTTAACTTAAACTCAAGAACATAGAAAGGTATATAAGGGAAAATCTCCCTGCTGATGCTGTGGCCCCAGCACCAAGAATCTTTCCATTCATGCACCTTCCTTCCACCTCACCACTTTTAAATTCACATCAATAAAAATGGCAGATTTGTTCTTTACCTCCCTTCCTTTTGTACAAATGGTAACATATAAAACCAAATGGGCAGGTATATTTGGAATGTCTTGGCATTACTCATACATAAAGGGATCCTGTTCTTTCTTACAGTTGCATACTGCTCCCTGGATTAGGGCACCACATTTGATTAATCAGGTTTTTTAAATGTGATTTCCAATTGCTTTATAGCAATTGTTACAAGTGTTCAGTCCAAGTGTTAAGATAATGGACATTGGAGCCAGAACACCTAATTCTCAATCCTGAGTAACCAGCTAAATCTATTTTGATAATAACTTTCTATTTCTTTCCTCAGTTGATAGAGGGGTTATAAGAAATAAGTGATTTAGTACCTGTCAAGGGATCATAAGGGGACTGTCACACCATAAGTACCAAAGAAATGCAAGCTGTTGCCTCAAAGCCTAATATACTTCATTTCACAGAGATGTAGGGAAAAATCCTGGAAGGTAAGTTAAATTGTCTTAGATTAGAAGGTACTGGATATTCATATTGATTTGTAATTCAGATAATAGAATATTAGAAATGATCCTCCATAGTTGTACAAATCCTGTCTTCTTCATGAAGTTTGTGTGTGTGTGTGGGGGGGGAATGTGTGTATGTGTGTGTGTGTGGGGGGGGTTTGTTCACAGCCTTACTTAGGCTGTGTTTTATGTTTTAATCAATACTATAGGTAAATAATTCAGAGAGAAGTTTTAATTGATAGCTCATTATTTTTCCTTAGGTTGAATATATCTTTAATTACTTAGTTTTGATTCATTTTCTATGAAATACGTTTATATTATTTGCCAATTACTCCATTAGGCTGCTTTTCTTAACAACTTTTAGAATCTGTTCTATATATTTTTTTCTGTGACATGAGTTGTAAAAGTCTTTTCAAATGCGTTATTTGTATTTTGACTTTTGAACAAAGTTTCCTCCTTATGTAGGTTTTTCTTATTTCTTAAGCAATGAAGTATATAAACTTTTTTTTAAAAAAAGAACTCTTAGGTTCTGCATCATAGGTCATGAAACAGTTTTTCAGATTTTCTTCTAATAGTTTTATGCTTTAATAAACCTTATTAACATTTTAAATTAGATTTATTGAGATATAATTTACATATAGTTAAATTCTTCATGTTTGAGTATGAAGTTCTATGAATTTTTGGCAAAAAGAAATTATAATCAAGTCCATCTGCTTCCCACCCTCACCCCTGCCCTTGGCAATCCCTGATCTGTTTTCTGTACTACCATGTTGCTTCTTCCAGTCTGTCATATAAATGAAATCATATAGTAAGTATCCTTCTGAACCTGATGTTCTCATTTAGCATAATGCATCCATGCTAAAACATGTAACAATAATTTGTCTCTTTTTGTTGTTACATAGCATTTACTAGTGTGGCCACATCACAGTCTGTTTATCTACTCACCAGTGGAAGGGTATTTGGATGTTTCCAGTTTTGGGTGAATATAAATAAAGCCAATATAGACATTCATGTTTTTTTGTATAGACATATGTTTTCATTTCTCTTGGAAATAGGAATGGGATAGCTTGATCATATGGTAAGTGCATGTTCATAAGAAACTGCCAAACTGTTTTCTAAAATAACTGTACCATTTTGCATTTCCACACTGACATAGAACATACTTTTGTCTATGGATGAAGCAGGAATCCAACTTTGGTTTTCCAGATGGTCATCCAGTTGTCCATCACAATTTATTGATACTGATTTGAAATGCCATCTTTGTCATATTCCAAAGCTCTATATCTATTTGCTTCTGTTTTTTGACTTCTTATTCTGCTCCATTGAGAGCTCAATATGATGAATGAAAAACAATTTATATTTCAGCACTATGCTTTTCAAATTATTGAGGCTTTTTATTTTAAAATATAGAAGGGCCAGTTTTGACATCAATCTCTTATTTTTTTTTGCTTTTTATTTGTCCATATGAATTATGGAATTATCGAGTTATAAAAATGTTATTTTCATTTCTTTGGGAAAGTTTTCATCTGTATGTCTTTTAGTCTATCTATCTGTATAGAAATATGATTTTCATTTTGCTTTTTCATTTACTCAACTTGTCACGTTTGCGTGTGACATCATGTCAATTGCCAACACCCTCCTGACCTGGCCTTGCCTTCATTTTAACCTTTTGTTGCTGTTTTTTGTTTTTGTTTTCGTTTTTGGTACCGGGGATTGAATCCAGTGGTGCTTTACCACTGAGCCACATCACCAGCCCTTTTTATTTTGAGACAGAATCTCACTAAGTTGCTTAGGGCCTTGCTAAGTTGTGGAGGCTGGCTTTGAACTCCGGATCTCCTGCCTCAGCCTCCTGATCCACTGGGATTACAGGTGTGCACCACCAAGTCTAGCTCCTTTTAATCACTTAATTCTGCCGTTCCTTGATGCTTCAGCCTGTTTTAGGCTCAGAAAAGTTGTGTATGCTCTTTCCTCTGTTCCTGGTCTTTTTTCTTCACATGGCTAATTACTTTTTATTATTTAAGATCTTGCTAATGACACCTCGTTCAGGTGTTTATCCATCACCCCCTTGTTTAAGCAGCTCCGTCTCATTTCTAGTCATTTGGTTTTCCATCACCCTGTTTTATTTTCTGTGCAATGCATGCCACTATTAGAATCGGGCTGATTCGTTCCTTTACTTGTTTGTTTACTAACTCTCCTAGCCAGTTTAAGCTAGGGTCTTTGTCTTCTGGCTTCCTGCAGGTCACCGAGGTAGGGAACAGTGCCTGGCACTTAGACTTGCAGCACACATCAGCTGGATGAATAGATGCCTCTTTTCAGCTCCAACAACTGTCTTCACACTCTCCCTACTGCTACTTATACAAACCAGTTGGGCGGATTTTCTGCTTGAAATTATTTGACTGCCTGAGAAAATCAGTGAAGTAATAACTTGTGACTCCTCCAACTGAGCACCAGAATCAGGGGTCAGAAGAGTGAGATCCTCTCCGCTGCTCAGCTCCCTCTCTCTCCATTCTCAATCTCCTCTTTGGCTGCGCTGACTTGACTGGCAGGGCCACCATCTGTGATCCTCGAGGCAATTCAGGAAAAGGACTGAAGCAGAATACAACAGCCAAACAAATGGCACTGTTTGCTCTCTGTGGCTCAGCTCTTTACAATTAGAAACAATTCCAGTCAGAAAATGATCTGAAATTCAGTGGTCTCCCTACCTGACTGATGATATGTCACCTAAAATATTCTGATAAATCTATCATTTGAGCCTCACCCCAGATCCACCAAATCAGAACTCCAAAGCTCATTAAAACAAATAAACAATACCCACCAACAGAACTCATGTGGGATTCTTTTATACATCTCAGCATCGGGGAACCACTGCTGAGCTATAAGAGGCAATTGACCAAGAGTATGGTCCGTGTGAGCCATAGATTATGGCCCTTATGTCTTAAATTTTTATGGAATTATTAAATTGATGGTTAAACAAAAAGCTTCAAGAAATCTGACTTTATTTCTTCCTCTATCGTGATGAAAATGTTCTGTGAAGTGTGTATGATACCCATAGACCAGAAAAAGCCTTCCTACTAGAGCATAACAAAATGGATTCTACGACTTTTCTGGTATACCTGCTCTGGGACCAGACTATTTTACTACTTAACTCAATGTCTAAAAACGTGTTGCCAGTTAGAAATGTAGATTGCGGAGCTTCATTATAAATATTTTGAGTTAGAGCTTCTGAATATAGAGCCCAGGAATCCGAATGTTTATAAAATTCTTTGCATGAGTCTTTTTGTACACAAATACTGGAGAACAATGCAAACATAGATTTGGGACTCCTTTTGGAGGCATAGTAGACAGGTTCAAGTGATTCTAATAGACTTGGCTTGGGCAAGTTACCTAAGCCTTTCATTTTTCTTTTTTTTTAATCCATAAAATGGAAACCTATATTGCCTAACTCAAGGAATTATAGTGTAGGTTAAATGGTGTTGTAGAGCTTTAATGATGTAAATAATTCAGCATAGTGCATGCATAGTAAATATTAGCTTAGTAAATATTAGCTTAGTAAATATTAGGTCTTATTTTTACTAGCCATTCAAATTACTGATTGATCCCTACCTGAAATTTCCCATTTGTTCAATAGAAATATCTCCAGCAGTGGTTCTCAAAACATGTTCCTGGACCAGCTTCATCCACATCATTTGAAAACTTGCTGGAAATAGACAATTTTGAATCTTATCTAGACACATGGGGTCAGAAACTGATGATGGAATTCAATGATCCATATTTAACAAACTCCTATCTCCTTAAACATTTGGCATTTCTTTGTGGTCAAATCTTTTAAAAGGATCCCTAGATATTTTGCATTCTAAAGTTTGAGGGTCGCTGACCTAGGGGATTTATTAATACAAGTATTAATTAAAAACTAATGATAGTGTGAAATAAACAAATCAGAGTTTACAAAACTTCATTTAAAAAGATGCGTAATATTTCTTACACACATATACACATCAGCCTCCTCGCCACCACACCCACATTTATTCCAAACCATGAATAATGCAGGTGTGTTTCTCTAATGTTCAGTTCCTCCCAGATCTTCTTCTGCTATAGTTTTATTTGGTATTTCCCTGTTCCGTATCCTGGTTTCATGTTATCTGCTCTCTCTGTTTTACAGTTAACATTCTTTCCTACTTTTACTGGAGTGCTTCCTGGAATCACTGAAAAGTTTTCTGATACTTCTCTGTATCAAATTTCAGTGTGGAAATTGACTGAGAGAGGGAATTGAGAATGAGTACACAAGACAGGGACCCAAGCCAGCTTGATGACCTTAAACAAACTACTTACACCTCCAGAACACAAGGTTCCTTGTCAGTTAAAAAAGGGAGAATTGATACTTGGAAATTTTCTTAGGAAGATTCAAAGTACCCTGTGTAAGCTAGGTAACACAGGGCCTCGCACCTGGTGAGAGAGAAATGGTAGAAAATATAAAATCACATAGAATGTTCCATCTTGCAGCTGTTGTTAATGTTAATAGTTCATATTTTCACTGAATTTCAGGGAGGAATGGCACTCTTCTTTCATATATGCACCACAAAAATATCTATAGATCATCGATGGACTGTTAAACTCCACTTGATTAGTAGTTTGGGGTCTAAGGTTTAGGAGGTCCATGTGTTGTCTGCAGAGTAGCAGGACTAAAGTCCCCTCCATCACTTTTTGTAAGCTGTGTCTGGAGTCATTGCACTCTAATCATGTTATCAAATAACCTGAAGGCTAGCTCAATGTATCCACAGCACGGGATTTGCCACCGTGGGCACTACTTTACCACTGATAGGAAAGGAAGTGACAGTCATTAGGGCTTTCTCTTTACGTCTAGGGCATAATCTTCCTTGCAGCCTCTCCAAAAGACTGGGTTGTCAGGGCTTTGTTAGAATAGACTTTTAGTCTTCCTTATTTAAGGGAAGGAGGCTGGCGTGCTGTGGAACAGATTCCAGATCAGTGTTTTGATAAGCTTTATTACTCTTTGTAACCTTGAGCCAATTGTTTGATAGACCATCAGTTCGACTTCCTCAGTTATGAAACGGCTGGATACATTTGACTTTACAATTTTGATAAATATTTCATGACTACTTGAAAGGAATTCACATTCTTGATCTTCTTTTTTTAGAATTTACCCTTTATTTCCTTTACTTGTTTGTTTGTTTTAATGTGGTGCTGAAGATGGAACCCAGTGCCTCACCTGTGCTAGACAAGCACTTTACCCCTGAGCTATAGCCCCAGCCCTGTTGATCTTATTTTATATGTCATAATTGACATTCAGATTGAATGCATAATGGTTCAGATATTTCAAAGTCTAACACATTTTCGTTTTTTATTTTGTTTTATCAGTCATAAAGAAAGATTTGGATTTAATATAAATTATGGTCATCTCTGCTTGGTGAATTGATTCTTGATAATTAAAAAGGTCCTAAATATCTAATGTTGCTTTTTGCTTTGATGTCTACTTTATCTGATATTGGTATAGTTATATAAGAATTATTTTGGTGTTGGCCATATTTATCTTTTTCAGTTCTTTTACAATCAACTTGTTTTTGTCCTTTCAATTAAAATGTGGGTACTACCTATTTGCCTTGTTGTACACCTGTAATCCCAGCTACTCACAAGGCAGAGGCAGAAGAATCCCAAGTTTGAGGCCAACCTGGGCAATTTAGAAAGACCCTGTCTCTAAAAAATATAAAGGACTAGCTAAGTGGTAAAGAACCACTGGATTCAATTTCAATATTAAAAAAGAAAAAAATGAGTCATATAAACAGCATCTATCTGTGTTTCCTCAAGAATTTCTGCTAGGAGCCACAGCAAAAATATTGATACAGGCACCTTTGGGTTTAGTGACTGCCAGCCAGCAATTCAGATTATGATTATGTTAAGTTACATTCATATGGTAATTGATCTCCTGCTATTTATCTGGGCCCGTTTCGGGACTCAGGTTACTCATGTCACTCTTGTAATGGGAGAGTTCCCATTGGTTGGGAAAGGATGGTAGGAGGGTGTTCCGGGGGAAGTGGAGTGCCCCCGGCTCAGGTAGAACACACGTGGTGGACCCACTTGTTAGGGGACGCACAGGGCCTCTCACAAAATAAAACTTTGTCTCAGTTTGACTGGCTTGTGTTTTTGTGCCCAACCGGGTTGCAAGATTGCAAGCCGGCCTGCACTGACAGCCCAGCAGGGAAGCGCTCAGCAGGGGTGCGGCAGGCAGTGCTCGGCGACAGCAGTGCAGCGGCAGGAGCGGAGCTCAGCCAGCCCGCTCGGCCCGGGGCCGGGCAGCCTGCAGCAAATTTCAGTTCTTTTTTGATAAGCTCTATTACTTGGGAATTTTCAAATTCCCAGTGCTTAGCCCTTCAATGTTGCTTCTTCCCATTTTATTGCCTTCCTCTTCCCCGACTCCAGTCAGATGTATTTTGTTAGACTTTTTCCCTGTGTTTTTCACATCTGCCAGGTGCAGGTGCGGTGGCGCATGCCTGTAATCCCAGCAGTTTGAGAGGCTGAGACAAAAGGATCGCTAGTTCAAAATCAGCCTCAGTAACAGTGAGGCGCTAAGCAACTCAGTGAGACCCTGTCTCTAAAAAAAATACAAAAAAAAAAAAATACAAAATACAAAAAAGAAGAAGAAGAAGAAGAAGTAGTTGCTGTTGTACCCAGGGGTGGTTTTCATCATATTTCTCTTGCATGGGAATTTGTAGAGCTTCTCTATTACTACAGTCATATATTATTATTAACCTTACATTGAAGTGGAAATTACGTGGAGAAAAGCTCACACCCTCAGTCTGCAGCACGATTGATTCTCACTAGTGTGACACCCCCTTATATCTGGATCAAACACTCAGATCATGAGTCACAGTTGCCCCCACTTGAAGCCTTCCTAATGCCCTGTTCCAGGTCCTGTCCACCCAAAGTATTAACTCACTTGATGGCCATCAGCAACAATTAATTCTACTTTATGTGAATCCATATTAGAGCTTCCTAGGTCTAGGCAGCCACCTTCAGTGTTAGAAAATCCCCAATGATCATTCAAATGTTGCTCCTTCCCTTTCTCCAGACTTTCTGTTCCCTGACCCTGGTCACATGTATTTCATTAGTCCTCTTCCTGGTGTTCTTCCCATCCTTTTCTCTGTGTGTGTTTTGTTCCTATCATTTAGGGACTTATCTTCCAGTTCCTTGATCCTTTTTTTCTGGTCTGTCTAATCTGATATTAAACCTGCCTATTAGTTTCTCATTTAGGTTATTATATTTCTTTACTTACAGTGTACCCATTTGAATCTTCTCTTACTCTCCATTCTCTGATAACATTTTCAATCATGTCATTTATATTTTTGAGCATACTCACAATAGGTATTTTCAAACTCATGTTTGATAGCATGAATGTAGATACTTCATATATTTACTTTTTGAGTTTTTCTTCTTGTGTGTGTGTTTATTCTGTTATCTTGCCTCATGGAATGCACTATCAATATTGATTGAGTGCTTAATATATAACTTAGGAAAAAAGTTTTCTGCAGGGCATCTAGTTTTGCTCTTGGTATGTGTTCAGGCTAAGAACAGACTCCCTCCATTCATATAAGAATTGATCTGATTCCCAGCTGGATTTCTGTCTCTGGAAGAACTGATCATTGGTTTACCCACACTCAGGTTATCATCCTCCTCCATCTTTGAGAGTCTGGCAGTTTGTTTTATAGGCACCACATACTCAGACTTATGCTTGGTCCCAGTCACATGACATTGACAGAATCTCTTCACATCTTCTCTGTCTGTCACCTCTTGAGAATCAGAAAATGACTCAAGGATAAATGTTGGGTGCATTTTTGGGTGGTACTTTTTACTTCTAGAATTGGATTCCTTAAGCTTCTTTTTCTTCTTAGATGCTTTTGGAGAATTTTTTTTAATTCTAGTCTTTCTAGTTCTTAGAAGGAGGATTGATCTGCAAAGCCCTCTTCAATTACTAGAAGCAGGAATGTCAAGGGCCCATTTTGATAATTTATTTATTTTATAAGCACAGAGTCTTCTTTATTTGAGCCTTCAGTATAAGTAATACAATTAATGTTTAGAAAATAAACATTTTTCCCTATTAGAAGCTCCCATTTTATACTCTGGATATATGCAAGAATCTTTTACCAAAAAAAAAAAAAAAGCAAACACAATAAAACAAACAACAGAACCAAAAAACAGGAATTTTCTTATAAGGGTTACACTAGTGAGTTTCCAAAATATTTTTTTATCCAAAACATTTTCAAAGTACAAAATTCCTCATGCATACATGATATACCTGAGATTCCAGGGGTAAAATCTATTCAGGTGCAGATGCTAACGAAGCCACTTTTTCAACAGCTAGTTTGGCTCAGTGATGCATAAAATGTAAACAAAATTGCATGGGATAAATATATAGTCAAAAGTGCTTATTTTCTTTTTAAAAGCCATGTAAAAAATATTACATAAAAATAATTGCTCTCATAATAGCCAGAATGAAGATTCATACTTGGGAAGATAGAAATTGACTATATATTTTTCTTCTTTCTATCATTAAGAAATAATCAGTCTTATATCTATTTTACAAGATGTGTCTTATAAAATGCCCGATAACATGAAATTCATGGTGTTTTCAAATCATTTTCTTTAGGGCCTTCAAAGATTGACAGCCTGCTAAGAGGGAAAAATGTAGTGTTCTTTATTTGAAATTAAATAGAACACCTTAGAATCTCTGAAACTGTCAGGAGGCTTTGTGAAAAGACATTCTTATGCAGGTGACTGCAAGTCCATCTGTTGTTTTAATTTGTCTCTCTAATAATTCCCAGGAGTTTCACTTGGTTTGAATATTGGAATAAACAGAAATGAGTCAGGTTGTTCTCTTTTAATATTAATCCAAAAATTCAATGTGGTGTATTAACTGTCACCCACAGCCCTTCAAGGTTATTTGATTTCATTAACCTTCACAATATTCCAATTAAATACTAGTATATTCATTTTATCATTTGTATTTGATTTCTTTAGATAATCAAACTCTGCAATTTTCAGTGATTTTCTATGTGAAAACTATTGCAATTTGTAGAACTGTTTTTTTTTTCTTTTACAGGAGTCACATATTTAAATAATACAGCAGTCCAAAATATTTGTTCCTTATTAAGCAACTGGAATCATCCATTTTCTGTCATGTGCTTTATAATTTGATGGAAAACCTTCAATCTAGCTTAATACTTTAAAAAGACTATTTAGTTGCGCTCCATTAATATTCTTGTAAAATGATGTGTTATATACCCAAAGTTCCCTATGCATAGATTGTAAAATGCTGCTCATATGTTATGGATGTTATAGTAAGTTATATATGTTGTTTATTTTTCTACAAATGTACTTTTTATTCTAGGATTTTTACAACACTTCATTAACCACAGTTATGAATTTAAACCATCAAACACCATTTCTTATTTGCCATATGATTACCCACCTGTAACCAAATTCTCTGTAACAAAATCAGCCTCTGCTCTGTGCTATAGTTTTGGAAATACTAGCTGTAAGCCACAGCAGAGCAAATTTTCTGCCACTGTAAAACTAGAATAATTACTTCCCTGCCATTCTCCATGTGAAGACCTAATCTAGAAGTCATACAGTGAGGAGAAAAACACCTGAACACGAAGAAGAATAGATGGTCCTCATTTCATTTTGGATTTCATTTTTCTTATTCATTCCACACCACTCCCTTCATACCAACCCTAGCCCACCTCCACCCCCCGACCCAACGCTGGTGTCAGAGCAGTCTGTGGAAGGAGATGTGCGGGCAGAGGCAGCTGATCAGAACCCATAGGCAAGGGGAACAAAGAGTCAGTAGTCCTGAGCCTGGAGCTTTGGCTCTGGGTTATTAGAGAGAGAAACTTAACTTTTGAATTCATCTTTTACATTGTCATTATTTTCTTTCATTGCATTCATGAGGTGCTGAAACCCAAAATGTTTCAAAGAAGAAAAAACAATTAAATGAAGCAAGAGATCTTTAAAAATTGCTTATTGCAAGCACCCAAGGGTATAAAAGGATTCCAAGACCAGAAAGACTGATGTGACAGGTGCTAGTCATGTAGAGTATCGATGGAATCTGACTTTGATCTGCAAACTTTAGCTTAGGTAAGTTAAAAGTTTTACTTTCAGTAAATTGTGACAATTAACATATGGAGATGCAATGTGCTGGTTTAGAGTGCACTGACAGGTTCTAAGGTGCAGGAGACACTGTTAATGACTCTACACTTTGGATGCAGGAGGGGTGGGGGATGTCCTGGGCAGCCTTGTACCAGAACCCTTCTTCAAAGGCAGAGTGATGATAGCTCCTAATGTGCCAATATTAGAACAGAGGAACTGCAATTCAAAAGGAATTAAGTTAATGATGTATTGACTGAAGGAAAAATTCAGTGTTAATTGGGTGGTACTCTGAATGAGCCTGCTATGCAATACGGCTGTTTGTTAAAGGAGGACCTCAGCTTAGATTTGTCCTTGCTGTGTTTGTAATTGCCATGATCTCTTCACCTGAGATTGAAATGAAAACCTAGTTAAGCAAATGGCAGCAGGCATTAAATTTTGTATGTATGTGTGCGTGCGTGCACACGTGTGTAAACATGTATATGAGTTTGATATAATTTTCTTCACAGTTTCTTTCAATATGACCATAGCAGAGAATATCATAAGTGGTGATTTAGAGACACTATAGAAAAGTTTATTCCTACTTTAAAACCTCTAGGAAGTGTGAATGAAAATAATGGCAGTGGGTATAATGTACAAAGATTACAAGAGGGTGATAATAAGATGAAAGTCAGGCGGATGACCAACATGGGTTGATGGGTTTTTAAAATAATCCTAACACATATTTTTAAGGAATTATCATAGGCAATGAAACTGCAATCTGAATTGATGTATAATTTAGATACCATACAATTCACCTGCAGTAAGTATGTATTTTTTAGTAAATTTACAGAGCTATGCAACCATTACCACAAGGAATTTGGAACTTGCCCCTCATCCAAAATAAGATCATAGATTTATCTATTATTAAAAGTTTTGATTGTGCATTTCATATATATTAGTAAATTTATGCAATGATTTGCTAATCTCTAAACAAATGTATCAAACAAGTGCTTTTTAAAATACTCCATTTTTGATATGTGATAAATATATGTATCATATGTATCATAGAGCCTGAGGTGGCCAGGATGCTGGGACACAATTCTGAACAGTGCACAACCCTGAGTGCCTCCTAGCAGTATGCACAGGGAGATTTAGTAAACATTGTAGCTAGAGTTTTAAACAGTTTAGTGTTAAAATATTTCTCTAACTTTTAGACATAACCGAATCTAGACTCGGAGGCCAGGATGTAGTATAGAAATAAGGATGTGACAGAAGTACAAAAAGATAATTCATAACACCTTTTAAAAAGTGTGGCAGTTATTTACTATTTATTTATTATCATTATTATCAGTAATTAATCATAGAGGTACCACAGGACCCAGAACCTCACATATTGGAGCCCTTAGTCTGAGCCATTTTGGGAAGAAAAAACTTATTGGAAGAGCTTTCTGTGAGTTGGACCTTGATACTAGAGACAGTAAAACAAATGAAATAGAGGAGCAAAAAATGTGCCACAAGCCAGGTCCAATAGTGTACAGCAGACCCTAGTGACAGAAGCCCATCACACCCAAGAGAAAGACTGGATTAATTGGCTGCAAGGTACAGGGTCAGGAGGGGCATAAGGTAGTTTTCTTCTTGGTTACAACTAGATAGTCCAGTAATAAGCCCTTTACCTGTTGGAGAAGGAAAGCTGTTTTAGCATATTTTTGAGCAGAAGTGGATGACTGAAGGTGTGAACATTAACTTGATGACATATTCTTGGAATAATCATACAAGGAAAGTTAGAAAAAAAAAAAATTCCAGCAGGGCATGGTGGTGCATCCCTATGGTCCTAGCCACTCTGGAGGCTGAGGCAGGAAGATCCCCTGAGCTTAGGGTTTTGACACCAGCCTGAGCCACACAGAGAAACCCCATCTCCAAAAAAAAGGTTCTTTATGTGAGAATTTTGTGGAAATCTGGTGGGTATGGGCTTAATGAAGGTGATTATTGTGAAACAGGAAGAAAAAGAGGACATGAGAAATAAGCTACAAACTTTGGTTAACTGAATAAATCTAGATGCAAACAAAAATTGAAAAATATTAGTAGAATGTTCCAGAGCAGAGGCCAAAAATGCCAGCTGTGGGGAAAGGTGCCAGGCCTGTTGCGGGTGTTCCAGAAGCATGTGTGCACTTGCCCTTTGATAAGAGGTGGGTCTTCCTTTTGTCTTATCTGCATATTCCCAAAGGCACAGAGTAGGCACAGCCACTCTAAGGCTTCCATTTGGGAGATCAGTGAAAACACTTGGTAATGTTGAACTGATGGAGAGAAGGGCAAAATACTTGTGTTTTTTTTTTAAATGTTGAGAAAAAAAAAATCCTTAACAACCTATTGACTTCTCATCGTGCATGTTTTTGGGTCAATTCTGTTCTTTAATTGTCTTGGCCAGCAGAGATATATGAGTCTGTTTAATTTTGATTTCGAGTTAGTTGTACTTTTTTTTGTGTTTCATGCACAAGCGGGAAAAAGAGGAGTGTATTGACTTTGGGTCAAATAATCCATACAACATATCATATTTTGTACCGCTACATGGAGTACCTCTTTCTGCAGCTCTCAGGGCTCTTTGCAATTGATTCACAGCTACAGCTCAGGCTAGGCCTCTGCATCGCACAGCTGTTAAAAATCACTACTCCAAATGATAAGAACGATGATCTAGAATAGCTTGCTTATTGAATACTGTGCACTCCCTGGTTGAGTTCTTTAAAAACCCAACTTTGAATTTGCAAATTAGCACTTCCGTTTTTTCATAGTTGTTTCACAGTTTGACTCTGGGATGGTGAATTTTGCTGGTTTCTACATATGCACAGGTTAATGTGTTGTGAAAATGCATTCTAAACTAAAATGAATTATAGTCCTTTAGAGCTTTGGAAAGACTATAAGACAACTGTAATGAACCCATAATATTCACAGGAGCAATCTGAGACTCAGAGGAAATTCAATGACTTGCCCAAGATAAACACAATCAGTAACTGGAGTCATGTCTAAAATCCAGGTCTCTGTATTCAGTCCCATGTTCTTTCTACAATACTAACCAACCAGACCTTCAGATAGTTATGAATAATTACAATCTCTTTCTGATATTTTAGGAGTTTCTGATACAGAGTGACACTGTCCTCAGATACCCCCAGTCCAACCACACTATATTTCACATTTCTCAGAAGGGTAAATAACCCATGGGTTGGTAGAAACCCCTGTCAAGCTCATAAACTGAAGCCATTTTTTTCAGGGAGATTTCATTATGAGCTTCCCCTGCACATTTTTTTCCAGTTTCTGTGGGGAAAATGTTGAGTCTTTTAATACACTTTGGCTCCTTGGTGCATCTTAATGTGCTCATCTCCCTGTGAGAAGGCTGAACTTTGGGGCTACTATTCAAATATGGGCAGGGAAAAGAAAGATGCTTCCTAAGTCCTGAATTTTGTTCCAAGTTTAGGCTAGATGAGCAAAGAGTCCAAGTCAGCTCAACAGGGCTGGGGATCCACATTATCATAAAAGCCAACATTTATTGAGTTGCCATAAAGCGTCGAGCATCGATGTAGATACTTTTAATACAGCACTTTATTTAACCCTCACAGCAACATTAAGTGATTCTCTTGGTCTGGTAGCCCCAGGGCAGCCTGTGAGACTTTTAATACAGACTTTTAAGAACCAGCCTTATATGCAGAAGGTGATCCCAGGGAACACCGTAGGACTTTAGGGAAGTAAGATAGAGAATGGGGGAAAAAAAAAAGCCAGTGACAGGGCCTGGTGCAGTAATTCATCACCTGGATGATCAGAGCTTCCTGTGTTGGACATGTGGCCAGAGCAGCTTCTAAAAGTCAAAAGTATGTGAAGTTTTTAAAAGTTCGTTTAAAATCGCATCTTGTTATATGCAATTTGATTTCACTTTTGTGAAAATGTCAGAGGCAGCATGGAAACTTGTTCAGACTTGACACGGTGGGAATGGCCCTATCTCAGTGCACACAAACAGCTGCATTGGGACATGTGTCTTTGCCGTGGTGAAGAGGGTCCTGGACAACCAAGGTCAGCATCAAGCAAACCAGGTACTTCTTTCCTCTTGAAAAAGTTCCCTTCTGTGAAGGAAGAAGCACCAGCAAACTTGACTCAAGAAGCACAGCTGAAAGAAAGAACAAATTATTCCTTGGCACTGGGTTTTGATTTATGAGCCCATTTGGCTCACTTTCCAAGTTCTGGGTGGTATATGCCGGAGGTAACTTAGGCCTGTGACATGTCTATGATTTCATCATACAAGGCCTTAATATTATTTGATCACCCACAGTTCTCCTCCACAAAACTATTTAAAAATTCTGCACTGCTGCTTGCTGGGGCTTCCCTACCAAAATGCCACAGACTGGGCGGCTTAAACAATATAAATGTATTTTTTTTTTTTTTTTTTACAATTTGGGAGAATAGAAGTCCAAATTCCAAGTGTCAGCACAGTTGACTTTTTCCTGAGGCCTCTCTTCATGGCTTGCAGATGGCTTCCTTCTTGCTGAGTCCTCTCATGTCCTTTCTGTGTGCACATAGCCCTAGCATCTCTTCCTGTGATACTAGTTATATAGGGTAAGGGCCCCACCCTCCTGACCTCCTTTAATTTTAATTATTTCTTAAAAGGCTCTGTCTTCAAATATAGTCCCATTGGGGGTTAGGGTTTCAACATATGCATTTGAGAGGATAAATTTGGTCCCAAACGACTGTAACCGAATCCCTTATTATTCAGATGAAATTACGAAAAACTATGCCTTGTCCTTGCTGATGCTACTCACTCAGATAAGCTCTGTGTGTTCCCTCTGAATTTGTCACACTCAGTTACAATCTGCATATACATTCCTTCTCAGAATCACCCTATGGTGGTGGCTCAACTGAAATCAGCACTTTGCAAGGTGGGGAATGAGCCTCTAGGAAAAAGCATGACTAAATGGAACACTGCTGCAGTACACCAGGAAGGCAGATGCTATGAAATATTCCTAGATATACATGACTGTTTACCAGTGGAGACCAATTTCAAATATGAAAATTAGTTAAGCTCTTGCAGACTAGAGAAGGACAGGAGGAAATCTGGGAGAAATCTTAAATTCTATAACCCATTCCTGCTGATGATTTAAAATTCCATTGCTTTCAGAGAGAATAACGGTGCTGAACAATTACATTAAATTGTAAGCAACATTCCTTGTGATAATAATTAATGTGATTATTCAGGTAACTGCTGTCAGAATTTAGAACTATAGAGATTAGCAAGGAACAATGGGCACATAATAAGAATTACGAAAATATGTCCAAGCTGACAAGAGTCGACTTCAATTTGCTTCACAAACCTGCCTGACCATGAAAGATACATTACAGTAGCCTGAAATTTGTTAATAAGTTTTTCTTGTGAAAACCTGTTGAAGTATTTCAAGTTTCTTTTTAATGTCAAATAAAAAGTATACACATTTAGAAATATTGAGAATCTGAGTTGTTTTGCTCTGGGTGTTTTTGCTCCTAAAATAGTTTTATTCATTACTGGGATGGTTAATTGTAGCTGCGTCTGACTTGATGAAGGGATACCTAGGTAGATGGTAAAACACTATTTAGGGACATGTCTGTAAGGAATTTCTGGAAATGATTGGCATTTGAATCAGTGGACTGAATAAGGAAGATGGGCCTCCATCCAATGTGGGCAGGCACCAATCTACCAGCTGAGGGTCTGTCTCTTCTAGAGCTGGATACCCACCTTCTGCCCTTGAACTTTGGAACCCCAGGTTCTCTGACCTTCAGATTCCAGGACTTGCAACAATGGCCCCCAGCTTCTCAGGACTTCTGCCTCATACCTGGGGTCATATTGGAGCATCCCCCATGCCAAGGCCTTCACACTTAGCCACCCTCCTTGCTCCCCTTCATCTCTGGCTTACAGACAGCTGCTCACGGGACTTTTCAGCTTCCATCATCACAAGCCAGGGTCCCTATTAATTCCCTTCTCCTCTCTTTTTTCTCTGCATACTCTAATATAACCTCTAAGAAAGGAATAACTTATTTGTTCATGTAGTGAATTAAGTAGCATCCCCCAGATTTATATCTACCCAAAACCTCAGGATGAGCCTTAGTGACAAATGAGTCCTTTACTGATATTGTTGGTTAAAAATATCATGAAGAAATCATCCTGGATCTACAGTGGGCACTAAAAGGGAACATGATGTTCCACACTGAACTAGGATTCTCACACTTGGCATTCAAAGGTATTAAAACACGGGACCCAGCAATGTTAAATTCTGATCTAAGAATAGCACCATTGCCAAGCACCTCCATCCAAGAAATGATGCTTAGGCCATGAAAATATGCTACCTTGGGGCTAGGGATAGAAGATCAGAGAGAGTTAAATGGTGTGTGTGTGTGTGTGTGTGTGTGTGTGTGTGTGTGTGTGTGTGTGTGTTCTGCCTCTCGTTGATACACAAGTGCACACACACATGATGCACCTATAAATAGACCTGTTCTGACCCCTTAGAAAGGATTACTTAATTCCAAAGAAACACAAAGTTAGATGTCACATGCCCAGTTCCTCTAAAAGCAGACTCTGAGATGAAGATGTGTCCGCAGGAAGCTTGCTGAGGAGGGCTTTGGGGTTTTAGACCAGAGAAGCAAAGTGAAGGAAGCAGGAGAGGAAAACGAGAAAGAGGACTGTGACGAAGTCGTAGTTTGGCCTCATCCCACACAACCATCCACGTGGAGCTTGGAGGCTGAGATTGTCCTTGAACCTTGTCCTGAGCAGTCTATGAACATGGGCTGCTTCAGGGAGGGGCGGGGTCTTAGGTCAGGAAGCTGCAGCGTAGGCGATTCCCAGAGGGCAGAAGTAAGAGAGGAGGACTTTCAGTCTTATTGTCAGTGGACAATAAATACAACAGGCTTTAGAGCAGGTTTCTGAGAAAGAAATGTCAGTCTTTGAATTAAAGCAGATCAGAAACCATTCTGGAACATTTAAGTTGCAGACTTCTCACTTGCAAAATAGGGATAATAAGGATAAGTAAGGATAGTAAGTTAGAAATTGTGTATAGAAACACTTCTCCTATTGCCTGGTATACAGTACCTAACATTTATTGAAATTATTTGTGCAATTTTCCAATTGTAGAATTCATATGTTTCATATACACATAAAAGGGAATGCTTACAGGTCTTCCAGAAAACTCAGGAACAAGGAAAAGGGTCGGTATTTGGAAACCTGACTACAACTTCTAGTTCTCCTTTAGTTTTTCATAGGCTTTAGCTTTTCAGGATCTTCAGCTGTAAGGGATTTTGAATTTATGATTTCTGGACTACATTTAAACTACGATTCAGGACATGAAATTCACAAATTGCTAAATTCTATGCTGATCTTTATTACAATGTTACCTGGGAGAAAATGCCAACTTGGCTCATGGAACCTACATTTTGTTCAGTAGGAGAAGCTCTACAACTGTAGGTGAAGAACAGCTAGATTGCCTCAATTATAATCCCAGTTCTACTGCTTACCAGTTGTGTGACTTTGAGCAAGTGATTTAATTTCTCTCTGCCTCAGTTTCCCCATGTGGAGAATTCAGATAACATTAACATTGGCTTCACTGGGGTTCTTTAAGTTGTAAATGGGTAACTTATGTTTGGCATTTGGGAGGGGGTATGCAATGTCCATATTAAACATATCTGGCACGTTGTCAGCACTCTGAATGTTAGACACTGTTGTAAGTTTTGGTTGGGATGGGGACATCCTCCAAACCCAATACTGTCCCCTTCCTAATAGTTTACAGAGTGAAAGGAGTTTGTCTCTTTCTGGGTGTTGGTTTGACAGCAACTACATTCATAAAACTAACATTTTTATATCCATTTTTTTTTTACTCTCTTCCCCTTGGGGCTATAAATGAGGGAGGAAAAGAACAAGGTCATCTTAAAGTGGGGAGAAAAAGAAAACAAGAAATCTCTTGTACTTCCTAAAGAGCAAGAGACCATTACCTTTTTAGTTATTAATGCAAATTCTCCACACAATGTAATGGCCTCCTTCCATCTCAGTATGATATTCATTAAGATGTTTTAATGGGTTATGGAAAATTCTGAAGAAGGCTTTATATAGAAAGTTAAATTTAGAGAGTATTTTTGGAGGATTCTGCTTAAATCATTGGCATTCCAGTGTCATTTTCATCAGCAAGGTCCTTTGCCTGAAAATGGGATCTCTCTGCACTAATGGCTTGTTTGTTCCCACCACTTGTCTCCTGCCCCAAATGTCCTTCCTCTGTATGCAAATTCACAACAGGCCAGAGAGATGATGGCAATATCTCAACTGAGCACTCTCACACCAGCAAAAATCACAGGCCAGCGCACGAGGTGAAAAGTAAGTGAAAACAGTGCAGATTTTATCCTTTGCTTGTTTCCAGAAAAATTGGGGCATTATACTATGTCGTGTGTGTGTGTGTGTGTGTGTGTGTGTGTGTGTTTGCACACAGTTTTCACAGGTTAGCATTCTAATGATGGAAGAAGACTCACAGAAACGAATCCTGGCCCTGCTTTGATTATATGGTTACTGTCTAAGGAATGAAATTCAGTTGAAGTAGAAATTAGCTTAAAATCAAAAAGAATTGAAACATTGAGAGAATGAGAAGCAATTAAATTTTCTTTATCTTTTAGTGTGAAAGTTGTGCTCCGTAGCTTCCATCTCTTCCATTTCTCCAGTTCCTCCCTTACCTATACCAATCCTAAGACACTTCCCCTTCCCATACACACAGAGAAAGCATGTCAGATTGTGTGCTGTCAACTAGCTTGGTGACTTTAGTAATTGCCTTCACCTCTCTGAAACTGAAGCTACCAAAAAAAGCTGCAGAGATGTGGAGGTAATTGTCCTTTTGCTCTTATGTTTTAAGATTCTTATTTAGCTTTGTTTGGTTTGTGCAAAGAATGGTATACGACAGCTTTCCCATAACATTTTTTTCCCTTTTAATTTATTCTCTACACATCATGTATGTCCCATGGACCAGGCAGTCTATCGACAGTCTGATCAATGATGTTCATTCCATGCTTATAATAAAAAATGTACATTTTAATAAGAATAGCAGTAGTGACAGCACAGAGCTCAGCATTACAGGAATCCAATGGAAGAGTCATAGCATTACCTATTTTTTAAACATAGAGCCCTATTACTATCACGTGCCTTGGTAGTAAATGGAATTGGCTCTCCTGTGGGTATATATCATCTCTCCTATAAGACTGTTACTATACCTTGATGACTGGTCTCTACTGGTGAGAGCACTGCATTTCCCAAATGATTTAACTCTTTAAGGTGTAAGTTCCTTGAAGATTCCTCCTACCATTTCTTGGAGGGATGCAATGCTGGGGAAAGCACCCAGGAACTTGCACATTTTAGGCAGATGATACCACTGAGCATTCCCAGCACACTAGTTCCTTACATTTTTATCATCTACCTTTCTATACATATGAACATAAAATGATAAAAACGGTGCTTCTTAACATAATTTATTATTTTTATATACTAATTTAATTCATAAATTCTTGAATGCCTACATTGCAATAATCTTTTAAACTAAAATATAATGTGTATGTATACACACAGATATATATCATACATATACACATGTCATACATATATGTGTATATATAAAATTCTACCAAACTGTATACTGTGAACAAAATAAATAAAAAGTGGCTCATATGTTTAGAGAGACCTCAGACTTGTATTGCCACAGTTTAGGATTAAGGTAGTGTGTAAGCAAGTACACTCTGCTTTATAAAATAAATACAAACATCACTGCAGCTCAATGATTTTCATTGAATGTATTTTTGGGAAATATTACTCTAAAAATCATTATGCATTATTATTAGGATTTCATTAATAATTTTCCCTCATATTCACATTTACAACAGTCACCAAATTAGTTCAAAATACGAGGACAAGTGATGTTTCTTAGAAGGAAAAGAAGGAAAGGGTTACTGATTTAGTTGTTCCCCATTGAGGAATCAGTTTTTTATTTTTATTTTTTAATAATTAAGATTGTAAGGGGCTGGGGTGTGGCTCAGTGGAAGAGCACTTGCCTAGCATGTGTGAGGCACTGGGTTCCATTCTCAGCACCTCATATAAATAAATAAATAAAATAAAGGTCCATCAACAACTAAAAAATAAAAAAATAAAAATAAAAAAGATTGTAAGAAAACACCTTTTCTAATGTCTAGTCATTGTCACTCTAAGGTCACATAACTCTTAACATTACAAACACTGTTCTTCAACCTCTGTCACTTCCATCCATTCTCATCTCTTCCCCTCCCTTTCCTTCTTTCCACTCTCTCTTCTCTCTACACTCTTCCCCTAGGAAATCTCATGATTGGGTCGATATGCCATCAGATTTAAATGCAGATCTCCTCCTCGAGTGTCTCACCCCTGCAGTGGCACTTCATGCACCTATGGCCCTGTACTCCCAGAGCTGGCTGGCTTACCCAGATGATCAACAACTGTGAATCTGGTGACCATCACAATGAATATGCAGTTCCCTGACCGGACACCCTCCTGGGGCCAACAGGCATGCAGGCTGCACCTTGGCTCACCCTTGCCTCATCATGCTCCTTCCCACAGCCTATCAATTGTGACTCGCCCTCTCATGAATGCAGGCGCTTTGTCTTTCAGGGGTGAGCAGATGTTTGTTCACCCAGCCCGCCTTAGTACTAACTTCTCTATGCAACACCCAGCCTGCTAGGTGCTTCAGAAAAGGAGATGGTGTGGGTGCATCGTTCTGCTCACTTGCCCCTGTGAGCTGTGTCATTTGCACCTGTTTTATCAGGTTTATGATCACTGACCCCGCCCAGAATGCCTGGCCACCTCACTACCAAGAGTTCTGCCTCCTTTCCTCCCTCCTCACCATCACCACAGTCGCTTCCCAGATTCCTCGCATGTGTCACTGTTTTTACTAAAAACGACAAAACATATCCAGAAAAAGTTTTAAAATCAAATAAAACAAGAAAAATCCCTGAGATAACTCATTCCCTAAATCAGAGAGGAAGTGTTTTTAGTGGCAGTGGTTCAAAGAAAACTGGGAATAAGTCACTTTTACCATGACATACTCCAAAGCCATCAAAGTCTGGGAAACAAGATGTTTAAAAAACCCACTTTTCACAGACAGCAGAATACATCAGACACTAGAAAGGCGATATGTCAATCAATGGAAGGGAAACTGATGTGATACAGCAATTTGTATACGGGGTAAAAGCGGGAGTTCATAATCCATGTGAATCAACCATGTAATATGATGTATTAAGAACTATGTAATGTTATGAACGACCAATAAAAAATAAAAAATAAAAAAACAAAAAAAACAAAAAAAAAACCCACTTTTCCATCCTTTTTTATTGTTCCCAAATAAATGAGATTTACTTACCTTATAAGTGAAAAAGTGTCTCCAAACCAAAACAATATATATATATATATATATATATATATATATATATATATATATTCATCAAGTAGATAGTGTATTTGAGTACTAATTTTTTTCTTTAATGATCCAGGATGATGGCTTCTTCTGCTGGAAGAGCCTATCCATTTATTGTCATTGTCACTCTAAGGTCACATAACTCTTAACATTACAAACACTGTTCTTCAACCTCTGTCACTTCTATCCATTCTCATCTCTTCCCCTCCCTTTCCTTCTTTTTACTCTCTCTTCTCTCTATACTCTTTCCCTAGGAAATCTCCTGATTGGATCGATATGTCACCAGATTTAAATGCAGATGGTCTCTTTATAAATTTGTTTTAGGTCTGTAGCATCTGCTGTGGTGATCAACCTTTAACAAATATTTAGTTACTGCTACACAAAAATAGAATTTAACCTTATTGTTTAATCTAAGTTGAGAATACATTTAAAAAGTAGATGGTAACACTTAAAACAATAATTGCATATTAACTACCCAAGACCTAACTCCATGTTCTCTGAAACTCTGGCGATGTTATACAAAGGATGACTTCACTAGAGAGACCCTGCTGTACAATGCTAGAAATTGCCTCTTGCTGTTCAACATATTTCCTTTCCTTTCTCTTTGGGTTTTATAGCTGGAGGCAGGTGGCTCATTAAAACTTGAAAAGAGCTTCTCAGAATTCAATTTCTGGGTTCTCTGCAGGAGTAGGCTTTGCAGAGTCTCATTGAACATAGGCATGTTTGTTTGTTTGTCTGTTTGCTTGTTTTTCTTCATAGTTAAATTGGATCTGCCTTAAATTGATTAGCAGTTAGAGTGAGGGTCATTGCAAAGTGTCCCATGCAGCACTTTCATATCCAGGGCTAACAGGTCGCTGTTTAATTCCTATTAGTCAGCCATGGGTTTTTACCTTTTATTTACAACACAGAAAACAAGAAGCTTGCAGTAGAGTCAGAATGAGGATGAGTTTTTCTGATCTTTAGTGTTTTGAAGGAAGATTTATTACAGTATAGCAATCAAATGCAATTTCTTTTATATTTGACAACAGAAGAAATATACACGAATGTGTTATGTATACACACATGTGTCTCTATGTATGTGCTTATAGATGCATATGTAGAAATAATTAAAACAATTAAAAATTGTGTTAAGAAACAAATTTTAAAAATCAAAAGGAAGAGTAGTTGTTTTCCCATTGTAGAAATAATAAAAATAATTTTGCAGTGAGATGGAAAGGTTAAGTGTCTTATTCAAAATTATAAAACAAGTGAATGATGTGTCTAGGAAAAAACCTCAGGGACTCCCAGCCTCACGCTCTGTCCTCTAATCCTAAAACGGTATTTTCAGTTTTAGACTCTGACCCACGATGCTTTCCTCTAGATACTGCTTTTGTCAGTGAAAAGGCAACTCTATTCCCTGGCTCAGTCATGTGCCACCTTCCACTATCAACTGCCAACTCTCTGTCCAGGGACATTAAACCCATTTTTATCAGGTGAAATCATTTTACTTGATCTTCGCAGATTTTACCTATATCAGAATTTTTGTTTGACAATGAAACTTTTGAGGAAAAAAAAAACTATCACTATTTGGAATTGTTTTAAACAGACATATTGCCAGATCTCAAAATCAAGAGTATTTTAAGTATTTAGTTTAAAGTTTGAATTAAGCATTCTTGAAACGCACACACTGTTTCAAAAGCTGAAATAATGCAACAATCTATAAAGAAAACAACTAACCCCAGCCCCTATCCCCCCACACCTTAGAACTGATACCTCAGAGAAAACCAGGCTTAATGTTTTCCAGGTTTATTTCTTCTTTTGGCCAGCCTCACATTTCCAAATAAGATACTTATGTTGTCATTTCTTGATTTGTCTACTTTTATAAGAGCCTGGCAATAGATATAGATTTATTTTAGAATCTTCCGCATCATTTCAAATCAGCCAATCAATCAATTGATCTATCCATTTATCTACCTTCACTATGTCAGCGTGTTTGATTCCTCTCTAAAGCTACTTAGAGAACTTCAAATAATAGACTCGAGCCAGTATTGCTTGTATTATCAAGTTGTTGTGGATTGAATTGTATCCCCCATCCTTCACATTTCTAAGTTGAAGTCTTAACTTTAAAGTGTGACCTTTTTTGTTGATAAGCTGTTGAGAGAGTAATCCAAATAAATAAGGTTAATTAAGGTAGGCCTTAATCCTAGGTGACTTATCAAAGGGGAAAATTAGGCACAGAGACACACACATAAGGTAGGTAGCATGAAGAGACATAAGGAGAAAGTAGCTGTCTACAAACCAAAGAGAGCAGGCTACAATAGATCTCCTTCCCTTGCAGCCTTCAGAAGGGATCAGCACTGCTAACACCTTGAGCTCACATTTCCAGGCTCCAGAACTCTGGGATCATAAATTTCTGTGTTGTAACCCATCTGGTTTGTGGTACTTGGATACAGCAGTACTAGCAAACCAATGCACAAGCAGATAGTCAAGTGTCGCTGACCATTCACCACCAACTTCACTGTATCTATTGCCAGCTTAGGACTCATGGAAGTCATCAGTTACTTGGCCTCAGACTGAGTTGGGGTTGGTAGCTACTTGTTATGGTTTAGATATGAGGTGTCCTTGGAAGCTCATGTTTGAGCAAGGTAAGAATTTTCAGAGGTGAAATGATTAGATAATGCAAGCTGAAATATGATCAGTGACTTAATCCACTGACATGGATTAACTGGGTGGTAACTGTAGGCTGGGTGTGGCTGGAGGAAGTAGGTCACCAGAAGTGTGCCCTTGGAGTTTGTATTTTGTCCCTGGTGAGTGGAGTTCCCTCTCTAATTCTTGTCACTGTGTCCTGAGCTGCTTTCCTCCACCACGCCCTTCTGACATGATGTTCTGCCTCCCCTCACACCATGGAGTCAGCCTACCATGGACGGAACCTCTGAAATCATGAACCAAAATAAACTCTTCCTTCTCTAGGATGTTTTGTCAGGTCTTTTAATCACAGCAGCAAAATCTGCTGGTTCTGCTTCTTTGAGGTGAAATATAGCTGTCTTTTTTTTAAAAAAAAAAAGCCTGTAAAAACTATCAAGCAGAAAATTTCACCTAAAATATTTTTAAAGTTCAGTACAAATATGAAGAAAAAATAGATGCTCACTAATTTCAAGAACATATGCTATCGTGATTTTTCCAATTTAATTTCCATTTCCACACCCTACTCTTCCATTTTTCCTTTCAGTCACACTTGTAGGGTAACAATACATGTGTAAGACGATCTATTTCAGTTAGCCCAGGTGCAAGGGAGTTGATGATACCATTACGAAATCTTCAAGAGGCATTTACTTGAGGAAGGCAGAGATGCTTGGGTTTCAAAGCACCTGTCTACAAAGACCTTGTTGGAAACAAGAAGCTTGATATGCACAGATGGATAAAGGACTAAATGAAGAGTTACAAAAGGTTATATGTTTCTGCCTGTTCTTAAATAATCATGTGACCTTGAAAAAACCATTTAGCCTGTATTCGGTATCTCTTTGTTTATTTCTTCCTTGCTTAAGAATAACAAAATTTTCTTTCCCAAAGTTTTCCAAGAATAAATATTGGAATTGTTTAACTCCAACTATAAGCTCTTTGAAGCATATGATCGATGAGTTTATTATTCCACAAAACTCAGAATTTTTGCTCAACAGTGAAGGGTTTGGAATAAATCTACTATAAATCTATTTTAAACAGAGGTATAAATTTTTATCTAAAATAAAAACACCTTTGTATAATGTTACTTGTAGTTACAATATAAACTTTGAGGACTATTAGCAAATTATACTTTTTGATGGGAAAGATTTTATAAGTTTAAATATTTTCATTAGATTTTTGTTCCAAGGTGAACAATATTCATTATGAAGTCCTTTTTCTGCCTACTAAAATATAGTGTTCAAAACTCAGTGTTCTCTAACAATAAGTCAATGGTTTTTACCATTATATTTTGCCATGTTGGTTTAGTCTCGAATCTTGTCTCTCCTGCAGAAAATAAGCATTAAATAAATGCTAACCTCTCCCATTTTTCTTCCACACCTTAAACATCTGCTTTTTTTTTAAATTAACATAAATATATTTACCACTTAATATACTGACTCATGCTCTGAAATAAATACTGGGAACATGGAAGGTGTTAAAAAGTTGAGGAAGACTTCAGGACTTAATACAGTTTATGGAATGCACCGAAGAATGAATCAGTGTTATAAATAACAATGAAAACAAGACTAGAATTCATCTACTCTGCCTGCCTCCCTAAAGTCACCTACAATTTTGAGTGAGTTAGAGCAAAACTGACCCTTTGTTCTAGTCTAGAATAAAAAATTCAGTTTCAACATTCATGCCTCTTAAAAAAGAGAATTCAGACACCACTCATGGGCCGGTCAGCTCTGTCCTCGCAGTCCACATCTCCTCCTGTGCTGAACACCTGCATTTCCTTTGAGGCTCCTGGACTCCCTGACCACTCACCACCCTCCCCATGAAGAAAGGAAGGACCACCCTCTCCCTGCACAGCCAGGAAGGGACACTTCATCTCAAGACAGTATGGATGTTTCCACTTGACCCTGGTAGCATTGCATCTTTGCTCCACCAAGATCTCTTTTTATATATATATTTATTTTTTAGTTGTAGTTGGACCCAATACATTTATTTATTTATTTATTTATTTATTTATTTATTTTTATGTGGTGGTGCTGAGGATTGAACCCAGGGCCTTGCATGTGTTAGGCGAGCACTCTACCACTGAACCACAACCCCAGTCCCCTCCAAGATCTTATGACTTTTTAAATTTGCATTTTTGTTCTCGTTTTCAATGTCTCTTCCTCTATGGTCTTCACCCTCCCTGTGTATGCACATTCCCAAATTTCACCCTTACATGTACACAACAACAAAAAGAACGACACCACACACACACACACACACACACACACACACACACAAGTACCGCTCAGGTTTCTGTCCTATTCTAGATCTTCTCACCCTTACTGCTTGTGCCCTAAAGAGTTAGCTACAGCTACTGCTCAGTTTTCTCACAGATTTTACTATCTTTCTGATCCCAGTTTTGCAGCTCCACCTGATTTTCTAGTAGCCAAATACTATATTTTTTCCAGTTTCCCTGTTCTTTATGGTTTGGAGGATTTCATAGTGTTTACTATGTTTTATTTCTTGAAACTCCACCTTCTTGGAATTTGTGAGCATCCTCAGGTCTAGATTCAAGTCAAAACTGGGCACCAAAGACATGGTATAAAATGAACTCTCCCAATTGCTGCCACAGCCCCTACCACATCCCGTTCTCATTCACATCTCTCACTACGTTCCTGTTCTCAACGAGTTTTTACATTTGGGGGACCAGAAGAGACAGAAATTTAAAAATAAAAGGCCTTTAAATTGCTTTATAATGATGCTTAGTAAAAAAAAAAAAAAGTACAGACTGGAATGATTTCAATAGGTAAAATTTAATCTTATTCCATCTCTGAAATAGTATCAGACTAATATCAATTATTTTTTAATTAGGTCAAATATATACTCTAATTTTTATGATGATAAATTTTTAAAGTGCTTCCAATTAGATATGAACTTGGGTGCCTATACTTCTCAATGTTTTCACTTTCTCTTACATTTATTTTTGTGTCCATGTTCATATAATTTATAAGATCCCCTAGGCCCCAAAAATTAGAAACAGAAAAAGCAAAATGTTACACACAGAAAAAATATATCCATAAAGTCTAGATGAGTCATATTATTTTACTCATTTTTTTCCAGCTAAAGTTCATTTTATAGTTGTTTTGGAGTCAATTTCTTTGCTTATTTCCATTTATAATGTGATTCAGATGAAGTCCACCCTTAGAAAAGTAGAAATTCCTCGGGCTCATGCTTTCAGTTAAGTCGACCCATTAAAAACCTCCATTAATGTTATCCATGAAAAGCTTTCCCTAGACTTGGCGCTTCCATTTTCCGTGTTGAACACGGAGATGGCAGCTGCTCTCCTCTTTTTAATGCCATTCAGACTCCTCCATGAGTTCTGTGCTGCCCTTCCTGTTGTCCCGCGTTTCCTCAGCCACGACCTTGCACACTTGACTTCTCATGGTGTGATGAAGCCGGAAGATGGAGGTTGATTGCACTGCATCCCAAGCTGACTTTTTGATATCTGAGAAGTATCATAAGGCTGAATGTTCCCTGTTTCCCCCTTGAATGCATTATCTTCCTTGCCACCTTCCACTAAATTACTGGCTCCAGAAACAGAACTTCACACTAAGTTGGGAAAGTGAATATAGGTCACTAACACAGCGGGGCCATGTACTGCAATTTGTCCACCAGCCTGACTCATTTTCTGTTCTAATTTCAGTAAGAGGGTGCTGATTCTGTGCTAAGTGGTAATTGCACCTGCAGTACTAAAACCCTTCTACAGGCCTGGAAAAGCGCACTCACCATCAACTTGCAATCATTTCCTACGGTGCTCACAATAGCTTCTATGAGCTTGCTGGCCTTGACCCTCAGAATGAATCCCTGGTTTCATCTATAGAGATAGTTCTGTGGCATCCAGGGGCATGCTGTTACTCTCAGTGGGAGACATGGCATAAGAGGGACTGAGATGTTAGATCAGTGTCCTGTAATGCATCCTAGGGCTCCAGGGAGAGTTCTCACATGCTGTCTGGGACCTTGGAAACTCTCATCCAGGGTTCAATCGGAGCCCTAAAAGTTATCAAAGAAAGAGAGATTTTGTTTGGAATTCTGAACTTAAGTTCACTGATCTCATCACAGATTTTGGGTTGGTGTAAGATAAAAATTCATAGTTGCTTCTCTTTGTAATGTAACAAGATTGTATAGTAATTCACCAACGTGACTCAAATGAAATTACAAATGCTCAAACATCTATGTGCATCTTTTAAGTTTGAAAATATATCCTGATTTCATATTTGGATTTAAACAAATCTTAAACCCTAGCAATGTTTGCTTTCTCTTCTTTACTATTTTTTAAAATTTTTTATTTGTTTTAATTAGTTACACATGACAGTGGAATGCATTTATGCACTTTGATATATCATACCTAAATGGGGTACAATTTCTCATTTTTCTGATTGTAAATTTTGTAGAATCACATTGGTCATGCAGTCATATATGTAATAAGGTAATAATATCTGTTTCATTCTACTATCCTTCCTATCTCTGTATCCCCTCCTCTCCCTTCACTCCCCTCTATTTAATCTAAAGTAACTCTATTCTTCCCTAGTACCACTCTCCCTTATTGTGAATTAATATCTGCATATCAGAGAAAACATTCAGCCTTACTATACCTTTTATTCACCCCTAGTTTCTGGCACACTAATATAAAATAAATTTTTATTGAGCAAATGAATGAATGAATGAAAGAAGATATTTAACCATGTTGTGAAGTTTTAAATTATTAAGTCTACTTTGTATCAGCAGTTGAAAAAGAGATTGGATGTGAATAATCAGAAGGTAAATGGAAACTAAAAACATAACCAATTGAACAGATTATAACTTTGAAAACAAATTTTGTGAATTTCAAGATAAAAATAATTTAGTAGAAAATTATAGATTTGTCATTTATATTAGGAAAGAAAGAGAAAAAAAATTACTTCTGTGGGGCTCCTAAAAGAAATAGGGGAGAAGAAGAAATGAAAGTTGCCAGTTTCAATAGAAACTAGAAGTGAAATTCAGAGATGAGCAAAAGAAAGTTGTGGAATTTGGATTCTGCCTTCTTTACATTTAGCCTTGAGAAAAACAATCGAGACAGACAATTGAGTGAGCTGTTGGCTACGTCATTTAACAGGACGAAAAATCCTGAGATTAAAAAATTGGGGGGAAAGGTAAGGGTGTGGCTCAGTGGCAGAGCAGCTGCCTAGCATGCATGAGGCCCTGCATTCAATCCCCGCATGCTGTGGAAAAGAGGAAGGGTGTGTTTGGGGGTCTGAGAGGTACAGTGTTGAGGCTCTTGACGGGGAGACTAGCAGCAGGGCCCTGAGAAATGGCTGAGTGGAGGAACAGGGTTGAAGGGAGATTGCCAAAGAAGCCTCAAAGAAGAGGGCACCTGTGAACGGTCTTCATCTTTCTCAGGATTCCCTGTTGGAGGAAGTACACTGTGCGTGTCCCTAGGAGACGGGAACCTGGTATGGAACGGAGGTGAAATGCCATCCCTCACCTCTAGGCACTGGTCTCATGAAGGTGCATCTGCCACACACGCTTCCCATTCTACTCTTTAATATGGATGAGGTTTTCCTAACCCCACTTGATTCAGTAGTAAGGATATTGTTTTTCATGTTATATACCAGAGATCTGGATTTTTCTCTCTCAGCAACTTATAGAGGCTGTCTGGAGGCATCTGCACATGCAAACCATTAACAGAAAGAGCAAGGTTCTTATGTCACCTGGAGGCACTTTCCCCATTTCTCCTTCCCTGACCCCACTAAAGTCATCTCTATAGGTGATGTCTGATACATAATATTCTCTCAGTAAAGCATGTTTTGAATGAAAGGAAGAGATGGCATATAATTAATGCTTGATAAGTCTTTGCCATGCCCTTGGGATTAAAAAAAAAATTTGTTCAAGACGTTGACAGGAGCACTGTATATGTACTAAGGTTGGTGCTTTTAACCTCTGTGAACTACGGTTGAATAGTAAATCACTGGAAGGTGAAGAGAAAACTATAAATATTTTGGGGAGAAGCCAAAAATATTAAAGTCAGCTGAGCTTAGCCAGAAATTGCAGCCAATTTCTCTTGGCAGGATTGCTTTCATCAAAATGTAAAATTAGAGGCAAGTCACTTAGAATTGTAGCAATTACAGCTACCCAACCACTTGAAGGGAACGGTTAACTAACTCATTAATTAATTAGTTAATCAGTTTTTGTCAAGCAGCTACACTTTCCAGTCCTTTGTCCTGGGCACTTGTTGTGGTTTGGGTATGAAGGGTCCCTTGCAAAGCTCACAGGTTGGAAACATGAGATCCAAAGTGGCAACGGTCAGCAGTGAAGTGATAAGATTATGATCACTATAACCTCAGCAGTGGATTAATCCATTTGATGAATTAATTTGAAGGAACTACTCGGTGGTGACTGGAGAAAGTAGGTCACTGGGGATATGCCCTTGGGGATTGTATTTGTCTCTGGCTCCTGCGTCCCAGATGCCATGAGCCCACAGCTTTCCCCCATCAGGCCCTTCTGGTCTCAGACCCAGAGCAATGGAGCCAGCTGACTAGGGACCGAACCTCTGAAACTGTGAGCCCCAAATAAACTTTTCTTCCTTGAAGTTGTTCTTGTTCAGGCATTTGGTTGCAGTGACTAAAAGCTAATGTAACACCATTAAGACTTGCCTTCATTGAGCTTCTATTCGTTTTAGGCAGATTTCTTGATCTAACAAATATTCTGTGAAGACTTGTGAGACAACTTTAAACTTAGGCACATACAGTGTATGCTACATAAAAATGTCATCATTACTATCTAAACATGAATTAACTCTTGATTACTACAAAATAGTCATATGTAAATATTCAATTTTCGTACTCTAATATTTTCATAGAAAGCACTGCCTCTTGCCTGCCTTCTCTGTCTACATCAATGACTTCTTAATCCTCTAGTTGTAGCCCGGGAGGGGAAGGACTTATATTCATTCATTTATTCAATAAATACTTGCTGACAACCTGGTATGTCATTCTGGAAGAATGAAGCCTTCATTCTAGAAGAGGCCTCACCAGCCTTAGCATCATGAAGACTAGAGTTCAAGGAGAGAGAACACTCACCTCATGGTGCCAGTGTGTATGTATTTCAAAGTAATTACAAATTGCTTCGTATACATTGTAGAGGAAGAATGGGATAGCATTGAAAAGTTAAAATGAGGATCTATTTTAGATTTAAAAAAAAAACTATTCAAAGGCAAGGGTGAAAGGCAACCAGAGAGAGATTGGAAGCATGAGTATTCCAGACAGGAGAAAGAACACATGGTCAGTGAGCAGGTGGGGGCCGTGGGAACAAATGCTTGGCTCATTCAAGGAGCAGAGAGAAATCCAGTGTGTTGGCAATGTATCAAGATAAAAGCACAGATATATAATAATAGTCATAGAGCTTTATTAATATGTGACAGGCATGGAAAACAAGTCTACGTGGGAGATACTGTCATTCTCTTCTTTTACAAATAATAGAAACTGCCGCAGAGAGAAAGGAAGTAGCAGAGGTCACAGTTGAAATGTAGTGAAACTAGGGTTTTTTTAACATGAGAGTTTCAATGCAATAAACCAGTGCATTCTATTGTCTAGGGAGGTAATGACCAGCCTACACAGAGATGCTGAGTTCAATGAAAGTAATGAACAATTTTCAGTAGAAAATGAATGATCCAGTTTTTTTTTTTTTTTTGAAAGCTGATGGAAGTTTTAGTTTTACCAGTGTTGAAAAATTTCCACTGGATCTTCTTTCTAAAGTCCGTTGGCCACCTTTGTAGAAATGGTTGCACTGGAAGGATGGGAACAGATAACATGTTGGAATGTGTTGAGGCTCCATGAAGAGTGATGGGAGATAAGACTCATCAGTCCCGACTGAAGTTAGGCTGAACAGTGTAATGAGATATGGTGATAACTAGAGGGGAGATATGGAATCAAGGGAAGTTTTTGCAGATTGTCTTGTTTTTCAAATTGCAGTCCTTAGGACATTTGTATGTGGGTGGGATAAGAAGTCACATAACACTCCCATGGATTTCACGTTAGGCATGCTCCATCCTTGCTACAAGTCCTATATATAATTCTGAGCAATGCAAAGCAATTATATTAACGGATCTTTGCTCCATGCCTGCTAGGCATGGGGACCTCACTCACTCTCTGATGCCTCGATTTGGAAACCTGTGCTTCGGAGGCCCTTTCTGAGGGCTCATGTTACGTCTGATCTTCACATGCAACTGTCAGATTTTTTTGCCCTCCAAATTTTTTTTGTACTTTACCTTTTTGCTTCCTGGAATGATGAGACCTCTGTGAATGAGGGCAATGCTAACCACTGTAACACTATAAAGTTTATCTTGTGTTCATGAAAAACCCAGGATGAGTACTTCGGCAAGAAACAGGGCCCAGGCTCCATGGTCCAGAGGCTCTCCCCTTGTCAAAGCTTGCCAAAAAGGATTCCCATGGATATTTGTATCATGCCAGAGTAAGGAAAAACGAGAGTAAAGGATCATGCCTATAGAGTTCCCTAGGTTGGGCATGCCATTTTGAAGTGCATGTCACCTTGGCTTAATATTCCATTGGCCAGAGTTCAACCCTGATGGCAAACCCTTTGCAAGAAAGGCTGGGAAAGGTAGTCTGATTGTGTTTTGAGGAGGAAGAGACACCAGTTCCGGTGACTAGACAGACTGGCACTTGTTGCCTGTCTGCGTCTGACCACTTGCCTGTCTAGATGAGTTAGGATGCCTCACTACTCACTCCTATTATTGATTTTTCTGTACTTGACCCTGAACTGCTTTCCTGAATAGATAAGGGCTCTTTCCTCTGTAGCAAAATTTCGGCTTCTGCCCCTATTGTTCTCTTTAATGTTGCCAGAGTCACAGAGTGACATTGATGTTGTTTTACCCTGTCTTCCCAGGAAAATGAGCAATGCTCTCTGTTAAAGGAGCTGCGCTGGGCAGCTCAACTCCTATTATAACTGAAAGAACAATCGCTGTGCCTCTGAGCCACAAGCCAAACCAATCTATTTACAGCTAGAATCAGCTCCTCCAAGGAAAGAAGGCCATTCCGAAAGCATCCTTCTTATGGAGATACATTGCTCCGAAGCACTTTATTACTTAATCCTCATCATAATTATGGGAAGCAGACATTCTTAGCCTTTTAATTTTTTGAATGAGGAAATCAATAGGGAAGTCATTTCATTTAACTAATGGTTGTGGGAGTTGCAATTTATTGAAACACTCTTATTTCTAAAGCCTGTGGTCTTTCCAGTACTCCCTGATGGATGCTTTCCTTTAGATTGGGCCAGTATATTTCTTTCTGGAGAAATTATAGAAAAATTAACAAAAAATATCAAATAGTGAGTGAAAAAAATAATCACATTATCAGCATCCAGAAGCAATAGGCTCTGGTAATTTTTCTTACCATATATTTCCTATGATTTTTTTTATTTGACAAAGAAAAATCTAGAAAAACTATATACAGTGAAAAATACTAATTTTAAGAAGACTTACATATCTATTGTCCAAAAATTTTAAAAGCCAATATTTCTAGCGTTTACTTTAGATATCTTTTTAAAGATATAAAATGCTGCAAATGAAAGTTTGCATGTGCCATTTCTTTCTATTTTTACTTCTTGGGTTTGTCATTTTATACTCTGCTCCTTAGTAAATATTTTCTTGTAAAATTAACCTATGCTCTCAAAATTCATTATAAAGTAAACTTGTTACTGGGTATTATTTCTGAACACCTAGGAAATTTGTGGTTTGTCATAATTGTGCTACAAGCTAAGTTCCTCTTGGAGTATTTCTTAGAAGAGGAATCAAAGAGCAAAATTTTCTCTACCATTTCTACCACTATTTCTATCTTCTTAAGTTCCTAATTGTGATTTTGTTGTCATCTGAAATGTAACTTTATGTCCTTTGTTTCTAAGATGAGTAGGTGATTACTGTATTTTGTGGATTTAGCCTATGAGAATCCCTTTGTTAGCTTCACAAATGAAAGATGATTTAGCTAGTTAAGAAAGCCTTTAGTTACAGCCTTTTTCTTTGAAAACATAATAGATAACGTGCCAACATTTTCTGTCACTTAGTAATGCAGAGGAAAAGTACAAAGGCAGCCAGTTTTCTGGGTGTTCGTTCTTTCAATATTTTCTTTAATCATCAAATTCAACACATTGCCAAGGGTGTTGGGGTGTGGGGCCCTTTGTTTATGTGTGGAATGGTGTGACTTTTCACACCATTGGTTCACTCAATTTTTGTTTGCATATTTGGTTTAGATTTTACCTATATTCATTTTTTGCCCTTAAGAGTCCTGAAATTATTCTTCCACGTAAATGTCCACCACATCAATCACCGCCCCCACCCCCATTTGTTGTCTTCTTTTTAGTCTCTTGATTGTGTTTACAGTATTCTGGAAAAATAATTGAGTTTTTAATTTTATCACTGATTTAATTTTAAACCCAGTTTTACTCTCTACCGCTTCATTGTATTTAAGTCCTTGACCAATCTCACTTTTCTCAACCATCTCCCTTTTTATTTCATTCTGTTTTATATCCACATTAGCTCCTTATTTATATACACATTTCAACTTGCATCATAGATTTTGAGTATATTTTTGCATCCTATAGTGAGTCTACAAAACCACTGTAATTGCCTTTTATTATTAATGTTCATGTTTCCTGGCATTATCTTTCCAACTTTTAAGATGATTTCCAACTGTTTATTCTGCTGCATCTTACACTGTTCCTATTCCATCTTTATTCCTACTGTGTTGTTTATTTTTTGTTTTCTCATCCTCAGATGGGTGCTTTTTTGTCAACACTCACCATGTGCCAAGCACAAAGTATGTGCTTGACCTTTAATCCGATTCTCCAGACTTTTCAGTGCTGGAAGGAAATCCCTTTGCAGAGTTTGGCGAGACATCCAGCTAGTATGCCCAGCTTAGCTCAATTTTTAATGCCTGTTATTATGATTGTATCAAGTTTAAATTCTACTGGACTATGATGAGATTGCCAATCCCCACTTTCTAACTTTCTTTTATTCTTAGCAGCAACAGAAAGAAAAAAATTACACATCCAGGAGGTACTCATTCTTCTCAGTCCTCGTCCTATTCCTGTGACCACTCAAAGTTCATTCCTAGGGACTGTTTTGGAATGCAGTGTGCCAATATTATTTCCTGTGCTTACTTTATAAAAATCTGTTCTCTGTAAGTTTTACTCTTCAACTAACAGTAAGAAAAGTGCTGACGTTGGAGAAAATAGTTGTACCCACACAGAACAAGACAGTCTTCATTTTCTGCTTCACAGAGAACTTGAGTTCCTGAAGGACAGGAATCCTGGAGCATGGCATGGGTGCTCCAGCAGTTAGATTAAACTGTAGCCTCCAGATGAGGGAAACTGAACTGAGCTCTGGGGCCCTGGTAATAGTAGAAATGTTGATAATCAAAAATCTGTGCTTTGCCAGTTCTCTTATCTGAGTAGTCACCGAGTTGGGAAAATCCTGCCGGGGCTATTCAATGGTGATCAAATAATATATTTTGGAGATAATATTTATATTTAATGCAAAATAGTCAAAATGCTAGGGTGAACTTGGTTCAAATTTTTCTATTCTCAACTTTCTCTTAAATACTTTCAGGAAATCACATATTTAAAGATGCAATTAAACAACAAGAACAACAAAATCCAGCCAATTTTCCTGGGTGTTTAATGGATTTCTCTGTTAACCTTTTATTTTAAATAAATGTTCATGCTAAAAATGGAATATATTTGAATTAATGTCTGATTTTTGCCAGTGATAATTGGCTGAGCTCCTGGAGCAGGTCCCCTCTAAAATCCTTGGGGAACACTCACAGTGCCCCCAGGAATCCTTCCAGTGATTTTCTTCACATGAGTAATTTGTCAGGTATCTGGTGGACACTTTTGTTTGTGAGCTGGATGATTTTTATGAATTGACTAATACCTTGAGAAATATGACATATTTTCCTATATTCTACAGTTTGGGGAGTCAGAACACTTTTTTTCTTGGCCTTGAAATATAACCAAAAAATATCTAAAATTTGTTTTCTTAGGATAATAAAATGTCTCCCAATGAGAACAAGAGCTACAAATTTGGAGAAAACACAATAGCTAACACATTTTTAAAATTACACTTGGAATCATTGAAAATATTCAGCTTTCATTTTAGAATAGAAAATTCAGAAAAAAATATCTATAAGAAACATTGTGTAAAATTCTCCTCAATTACATAGAAATAACAGATCATTTTGGCATGACCTGGGAAGTTCTGGAAATGTCTCACTGTTGGTACCAAAATAATCCTGACCGTGAGAGTGCTATCTTTTCTATGTATTAAAAACATAATCATTTAAGCATCCTCATTACTTAAGCATGTTATATCTAATTGGCCACTGCAAAGATATATCTTTGCACTTTTTTAGAAGTGATAACAATGTTGACTGGAAATTATTGTCAATTTTAAAATAGAGATTAGTGTTTGGCCTTTCTTAACTCAAAGGGTTGCCCTTCAGGTCATAATTACTGACTGAAGGAACTAAATGAATTCTAATTTTACAGTTGGTTTCCTGTGGCCGTATTTATCTCAGTTCTGTGTGGCATGATAAAACGGGAGGGCATGCCCAGGGACAGCCTGGCGTATTTAAGATGGGTAAAGGCAGGGGAAGAAAGAACCTGGATCGTCTTCTGACAACCCTTCTTTACTGTGAAGTCTCTGGAGAGGGAACACTGGCTCCACAGACCAGGGTTCACCCACGACATCCACCCCCCAGGCACCAGCTCCGGCAGACACAAAGATTCCATTAACAAATCTGGCCCCTGTCTTCTGACTGTGATTTGCACATTTTCTTTTGCCCTCTTGGCTTCTGATAGCCCTTTTGTAAAGAGCCAGAAAACCTTGTTGGAACCTGCAAAGTGCAGCATAAAGGGGAAAAAAAAAAGAGTAAAAAGGATTTTGCATTGCTGATAAAGAGTCATAAGCACTAATTACATCACCATTATTCCACTTACAGAAAAGAAAGGGGCTCCAAATGAGGATGGGAAGGGGAAAAAATACCAAAAAGGAAGCTGAATTGTCTTCTACCTCTCAGGGCTCCTGTAGATACACAATTCTTTCTTTCTTTCTTTCTTTCTTTCTTTCTTTCTTTCTTTCTTTCTTTCTTTCTTTCTTTCTTTCTTTCTTTCTGTATCTATCTATCTATCTATCTCTCTATCTATCTATCTTGCTTTTGTACAAAAATAAACTCAAAATCTTGAAAAACATCCAAAACTTTAAAATTCAATATCGCACATTGCACATGGGATTTGTCTAACCTTTTTGCAATTCTTTCTAAACTCTGTTCCAAGTTATTTTCTCTTTAATCTTTATTTGTTCAGTATTTAAAGTTCTGTTTTATGTAACATGGAAAAATAACACATTAAAACAGACTTATTGCCAAGATCATCATCCTGCTCTTGACTTTGATAAGGTACTTTACAAGGCAAAAAGATAAATATTAAAATTCTTTAAGAGCAACTAGATTGATCATAGATGATGTATTTACATTGTGATTGCTAGTAAAAGCCAGATTCCTAAATAAGAAAACAGTTTTGCATAAAAATGTTAGAACTTAGACTTTTATAGCCATGGGGCTCATTAGTGGCCACTGCCGGATGAGGAGGCACTGGGAATTGCTCTTTCTAAAACCACTAGCTAAGGGGCACATTTCTGATGCACCCACAGATACTGTATACATACTCCTGCTCTGGTAGATCTGAAGTGCCCTTTCCTAACTGAGGTTATAACAATATTATGAACAGACAAGGTGGAGGGATAACATGACTAAGGGTAAAGGAAAGATGACAAAACTAACTCCTAAAAACATACAGAGGTCCAAGTGTGTAGGTCAGGAATGATGAGAATGCTGATGAAAATTTAAATAAGTGAAATTTGAATAAGCCTGCTTATGACCTCAGCAAATTGAAGGGTTATTCCAAGATCGGTTTTGCATTAAGAAAGTAATGTCATCTGTTTTCATTTCTGTTTTGGTGAAGATGAGTGTGCACATTTTCTCTTTCCAACATAACTGTGGAAGCACTGAGTATGTAATGAGTTAACTTGCTCGACAATATAAATTGGAACAGTGTAATTGTGACTTGGGCTGTCTATCACTTAATGTAACACTGTTGGCTGATATGGTAGTTGGAATGGGTCTTGAATTTTTTATGGATTTTATTTTTGGTTCTTTATGTTTAATTTTATGTATGTATTACAATTAAAGAAGAAAACAATAGGGATACTTATATTGACATATAACTTAAAGCGGTATCTAAAATAAGACTGAAATATTTCCTCAAGTTATAATGGTCACCAGATCCACGAGATATTGATCTTATTTAAATTACCATATAACATATTTAGAGGCCTCTCATATGTCAAAAGCTAGTGACAAAACTAAAATATGATAACATCTTTGTTGAAATAGGATTGTCCTTTATTGGAACTAAAACATCTAAACCCACAATGCATTACATATTTGAAAATAATAACCAGAAACTCTCACCTCTTGTTTATTTAGAAATAAAATATGAAAATCATAAAAACAAAACCAGTGGATAATACAAAGAAGCCAGTGGTCACTTTTAAATACAAACAATTCACACAGGAAACCTTGTCTTAACGATGTCATGGATATTAACATTTTATTTGAACATTGTGGAATTCCAACATCCAAACTAAAACTATCAACAGCAATTGTGGGGCATCTTTTTGGAATGTAGGAAACTATGTCAATTTGAGTCTTGGTTTCCTGGGAAGAAACCTGACCTACATCTTCAGCTTTTTTCTGAAAAATTACACTTTTTACCTGCACAGAAACTTCACTCTTCCTTTGATATACAGTTCTTGCTGGGGCCTCTCAGACGGAGGTGGCTCATTTTCCCTTACCCCATGTCTTAGTCTGCTCACGCTGCCATTTAAAAATGTCAAAGACGGTGTGGCCTCAATAATAGAAAGGTGTTTTAAGTTCTGGAGACTGGAAGCCCAAGATCAAGGTGCCAGCAGGTCTGTGTCTGGTGAGGCTTCGCCCCTGGGTTGCAGGTGGGTGTGGGGCGAGCACTTTCCATTGTCTCCACTTGTTCTTAGGAGGGCACTTGTCATACCAGGGCCCCTCCTCCCGTGTGACCTCATTTAATCTTAGTTATGTACTTGGAGGTTCTATCTCCAAATGTAGTCACGTTGGGGGGGAGGGGGCTTCAGCTCAGGAATTTGGGGGAGGGGTGCAATTCATTCTGGAGGGGGCAGCGGTTTCCTTAGTCTCTTACATTACTTTCAAACCAGCCCTTCTCCACTTTGATGTAAACTTCCTCATCTTTTGGGGATCTTTGTTGCTCAAAGACTCCTAGAAAACCTCAGTGCTGGAAGAAAATCTCCGTATGGGCCACTCTCGTCTCTTCCCCTGGGGTGCTACTTCCAGCTTCAGAAAATGGAACAAATGCTACTATGTTCTTTCCCCCTGCCTCCGCTGCACTCTGTGTCGCTCGGCCTTCCTTCTGTTTCCCTAAACATTTCTGTGTTTTTCTCGCTCCACAAAATAACTCTATCAATCAGCCTTCTACTTTCAGAATCCGGCTGGCTCACTTAATCTTTTCACTGATAAAAATTGATTATTTGCACTGACTAGTTATTTTACATGATAGCAATCAGGTAGAAAACTCTATTTTCTATCATCAAGTTTAAAGCTTTACCTATGAGTCTTGAATTTTCTCTCTATTATTTCTCTCAATAATGCCCTATGCATTAAAGTTTTTAAGTACACTTATTAAAGATATCATAAACAAAATTAAAGGATAAGCCATACACGGGAAGACACTTTCATTTGCAATGCATTTAAACAGAAAAAGGTTAGTATCCACATAAGGAGCTTCGGAAAATTAGTAAGGATGTAAAACAACCCATTGGAAAGTGGGCCAAAGATACTGCTATGGTTTGCTGAGTGTACCCCAAAGGTCCCTGTGTTTAAGGGCTTGGTCTCTAGGGTGGTGGTATTGGGAGGTGGTGGGACCCTTAGATGGTGGGATCTAATGAGATGATTTTAGGCCACTGGGTGTGTGCCCTCCAAGGGGATGATGGGAGCCTTGTCTTTCCCTGCTGCTCTCTTCTCCTTCTTGGCGCATGACATAAGTGGTTTGCTCTGCCATGACCCCTGGCCATGATGTGCCACTATTGCCAAAGGCCCAAAACAATGGTACCACCTGATCTTAAATTAGAACCTTTAGAACCGTGAGCCATAATAAACCATTTATCTTTATTAATTAATTGTCTCAAGCATTTTGTTATAGTAACATGAAGCTGAATATTACAGGTATGAGTAGGTATTTTATGTAAGAAGCATTACCAGGAAAACGTCATATACCTTCTTTTTTTTCTTTATAGCTTTTTTCTTTATAGTTCATTATAGATATACATAATGTCGGGTTCATTGTGACATAATACTACAATGTGGAATATGATTTACTCCAGTTCAGTTCCAGTACTTCCCCCTTTCCCTTTCCTCCTCCCTCACCCTGTTCCCTTTCCTCAACTGATCTATCTTCTACTTATTGAATTTTTAAAAATAATTTGTGCATTATAGATATACATAAAAGTGAAATCCATGATGGGTATTTACATATGTAACAGGAATGTTTGATGAGATTCATTTCACTGTTCTTCCCTTTTCCCATCTCTCCCCCTCCTCCTCCAGCCTCTCCCTGTACTCCACTGATCTCTCTTCTGTTTTCATGAGATTGCCCACTTTTGATTTACATTTTTTTTCCCCATTATTTTGGTCTAGCTTCCACACATGAGAGAAAACATTCAACCCTTGAATTTCTGGTCTGTTTTATTTCACTTAGCATGATGTTCTTCAGTTCCATTCATTTACTAGCAAATGCCATGATTTTAATATTCTTTACAGCTAAGTAAAACTCCATATGTATACATACCATATTTGTTTATCATTCATCTGTTGAAGGGCACCTGGGCTGGTTCCATAGCTTGGCTACTGTGAATTGCACTGCTGTAAACATTGATGTGGCTGCATCCCTATAGCATCCTGATCTTAGATCTTCTGCATATATACTGAGGAGGGGGAGGGCTGGGTCATATAAAGATTCAACTCCTAGTGTTTTGAGGAATCCTCATACTGCTTCCCAGAGTGGTTGCACTAATTTGCAGTCCCACCAACAACTTCTTAACAAACCATTTTCCTCCCCCCAATTCTTGCCAGCACTGTTTATTATTTGTATTCTGGATTGCCATTCTGATGGAGTGAGATGAAATCTCAATGCAGTTTTGATTTGCATATTCCTGATTGCTACAGATGTCAAAAAAAATTTTAAAATTTATTGTCCATTTGTATTTCTGCTTGTGGGAAGTGTCTCTTTGGTTCTTTTGTCTATTAATTGAGTTATTTTTTATGTTAAATTTTTGAGTTCTTTATATATTCTGAATATTAACCCTCTATCTGAAGAACAGATGGCAAAGATCTTCTCCCATTCTGTAGGCTCTCTCTGTATGTTCTCAATGTGTCCTTTGCTATACAGAAAATTTTAAATGTACTGATGCCCCACCTATTGATTCATGGTTTTATTTCTGGTGCTTTAGGAGCATTGTTAAGGAAGTTGGTGTCTGTGCCAATATGCTGGAGTGTTAAGTCTAGCAGTTGCAGTTTCTGGTCTAATTCCTAGTTTTTTGATTCACTAAGAGTTGACTTTTGTGCAGGGTGAGACATAGGGATCAAGTTTCATTCTTCTACATGTGGATATGTATACTGTTTTATATACTTCAAAATGTTCAGAGGGTGATTTCATATTAAATGTTCTTAACACAAACACACACACACACACACACACATACACACACACATACACACAATGAAAGCAAAATGCAAAACAAAAAAAAAGGGGACACAAGGAAATTCTGGGGAGCTATGGATATTTTTATCACCATTGATTATGGTGATAGCAACATGGGCATCTGCATATGTCTAAATTCATAAAACTTAACACTTTATAATTATATATTAAATTACATAATTATAATTTAATGGCACTTTTTAAATGGTTTGTTAAAAAATTCACATAAAGTAGTCAAAAAAATTGAGCTGTGTGAATGTGAATATGAGCTTCCAACACTACTCATTGTAGTATGTATTGGCACAATCACTGAAAAATAATGTAACGATTTCTAAAAAAAGTTGAGGATGTATATTCTACAATCTAACATTTATTTATCTAGATGCAACCAAAGGAGCTGTCATTCATGGGCAGAGATAAGCATTGAAATATTAACAATAAAAGTGAAATATCGTAAGTAACCAAACTATTATTATAAGACTGCAAATAAATAAAAATGCTAATATTCATATTATAGAAACAAATGGCCTTGATTTACACGTGACCACATTTATCAATTTGGTCTATTTGATGGCTTCTTTTTGAAACTTTTATTTAATATCCAGCAATGGCACGTGCTTTTCCTAAATTTCTGGTCATATATATATACTGAAGAATGGGAGGCCTGGGTCATATAATAATGAGAATAATGGTCAATCTCTCAGTCTCCCTTGCTGGTTGCTGGTTGTCATCTCCATAACCTCTCCGGGGACTTCTCTTTCTAATCACATTCATTCTTTAAGTGAATCCATCCATTCCTGTGGCTGCACGTGTTGTCTTTGTGCCGGTGACTTTAAGGTCATGCCTCCAGCCCAGACCTCACTCCTGGATGTCATACCCACCTTAATCCAGCATCGCATCTTCACACGCAGTCTTCCTCACTTCTCTTACTGACAAGAGCATCCTTATCATTGCTCAGTGCCCCAGATTTTATCTCCATCCCTGCTGTCACTTGTCTGGATTGAAATCACCATCATCCTAGACTTTTGCTTTTGCGATTGAAGTAAGTTCAACAAGAAGCTTTCCTGATTCTGCCCTTGCTTCTGTTTTTTTCTCAACAGGACTGTTCTGAGCGATTGTCAAATGAGTATGAACCCTGTTATTCCTGTGTTGGGACACTCTCCCCCGGTCTCTATATGGTCTGGTCTCTGATGTCCCTCACCCCAGCTCCTTCCATGCTGCTGCTCTCTCCCCTTCCACTCTGTTCCAGAACACCCAGGGATGCTCCACTCCGTCACTGAACTAGCCACTGTGTTTCCTCCTGTAGCCAAGTGATCAGCTCCGACACTCCCTTCAGATCTTTCCTTGGATCACCCACTTGGCTGAGGCTTCCTGAGCACACTCCCAACTTCTCATCTGAACTCATGACTTCATCTTATTTCTCCTACTTTATTTTTCTTGTCATCACTTATCAATTATGAAATAGCTTTGCTGGTCCGCTCAGGCTGCCATAACAAAGCACCACCGACCCAGTGGGTAAAACAGCAGAAATGTATTTCCTCACTGTTCTGGAGGCTCGAAGTCCCAGCCTGGGGTGCTGGCAGATAGGGTTCCCGGTGAGGGCTGTCTTTCTGGCTTGCAGATGACTAATATCTCAACAGACCCTCATAAGGTCCTCAATCTCAGAGTTAGCTGGTGTCTCCTCCTCCTCCTCCTCCTCCTCCTCCTTTTCCTCCTCCTCCTCCTTCTTCCCCAGACACCAGTCTTGTGGTATTAAGTTCCCACCCTATAATCTTACCTGGTCTTCATTATGTCTCCAAAGTCCTATCTCTAAATGTGTCATATTGGGAGTGAGGGCTTCAACATATGAATTTGGTGGGGATCACAATTCAGTTCATTACAGCCGCCTAAACAGAATATCTCACATTCTGATGCTTGTCTTTCTCCCCTACTAGAATTTACTTTTCGTGAGGACACAGAGTTTAGGTTGCCTTGTTCTACATTTCCAGTAGTGTCTGGGGTATTTGATAAATATGAATGAATCATCTCAAAAGCTTGATGTAAATTATAACAAATAAGTTATCATTTTATAGCTAAAACATCATTTCAAATATTTCAAAATACAAAATTATTCTGCAAGTTTTTTATGAACAAGGATGTGTGTGGTAATCTATTTTTTAAAGGTTGGAAGCATTCCCACTTCAATCATTTTTCTGAAGAAAGGAAGGGAAATGAGATTAGAGAGAATTCAAAGCAGCTCCAACTGTAGTTTTAAGATTTTACTTTTTAAAACAAAAATTTGAAACAAATATGCAACATGTGGAATTGAGGAATGTGTATTATTATTTGAATTTTCTATGTTTTAAAGAGAGATAAATTGAATTTCTATGAAGATGAAGACCATATCTGCTCCATTCCTGCATAAACTTCAAACATTTAAAAAAGGTGCTAGCCCATATAGAGGATAAGTGTTTGGTGATTGGAAGCAGTTTCAGAATGCCAGGTTTCTTTTTCTTTGGTCCTGAATGCAATACTTGGTAAACACACAGATAAATAAATATGCTAGCAAGTAAGCAAAGAAGCAGTAAAAACATTTTTAAGCACAGAAAGGTAACTATAGATGGTGGCGATGTATATTTCATAAAGGATAGAAAAAAGAATCTTGAACATTTTCACCATTAAAAAATGGTGACATTTGAGGAGATCGACGTGTTTGCCCTGATTTAAACATCACACAATGTATTTGGGTATCAAACGTCACATGGTTCTTACTCCATAAACATATGCAGTTTTGCCAGTTAAAGAAAAAGTTAGGCCAGGCTCCTAAGTGAACCCTTTGTCCTTCCTCGGCTGCTTTCAGTCAGTGACTTGGGAGTAGTGTGCCCATCCTGGCTGCCCAGTCCTACCCATCAAGTCTTTCTTTGCCCTAATTTACTTTCCTATTGAAAGATACAAAGAGAAGCTGCTGGAGAAAGAGCTCAAGGGATTAATAGGCTTGTGGACAAGGTTGGCCTTTTGCCTTTTCTCTGTACCTGCTTAAAACCTTCGGGACTCCTCTTTGGAGTTACACTTTTTTTTTTTTTTTTTTTTGTACTGGGGATTGAATTTAGAGGTTCTTTACCACAGAGACACATCCCCAGACCTTTTTATTTTTTACATTAAGCCAGGGTCTTGCTGGGGATCATGGCACCCACCTGTAATCCCAGTGGCTCCAGAGGCTGAGGCAGGACGATTGCAAATTCAAAGCCAGCCTCAGCAATTTAGACCCTGGGCAACTTATTGAGGCCCTGTCCCCCAAAATAAAAAGGTCTGGGGATGTGACTCAGTAGTTAAGCACCTCTGGGTTTAATCAAAACAAAACAAAACAGGGGCTCCCTAAGTTGCTAACCTCACTAATTTGCTGAGGTTGGCCTCAAACTTTCAATCCTCCTGCCTCAACCTCCCAATTTGCTAGGACTACAGGTGTTCACTAGATGAATCTTTTCTTATCAGTTCCAATAGGTTTTCTGCCTAAAACTGCAGACTTGCTGATCCTCTAGAAAGTAGCAACAGAAACCGATTCTTCCTGGTGATGTGGCACACCCTGAGACCCCTTGATAAGGTTGTTTCCTGCCCCATTCTCAGAGGCTCCGAACCTGGCCATATACAGGTTCATTCCCTCCTAACATTCTCTATACTGTTTACTTAAAAGTTCTCTGTGTTCCCTATTTGTCTAATAATATTAAAGTCACAATTCACGTAGATCTGTCATAGATGATAGATTCTAACAGAAAATGAGTGCCTAGGTTCCGTTAATTTTTTTAATGTGTGCTTAATTATGTGTATTTTATGTACATTGTGGCCGATCTACCTAAGTCACTTCTGTCTTAATGGGATACAAATAATCAAAAGTCAAGTTATTAACCAGAATGTAAAGACATCCAGAGAAAGTCGCTCTCTCTCAGACTCTCCTTGTTAATTAGGGAAATAACAGGCGCCAGGCTCACACATGCCTGGAATCTCTTATATCTCTCTCTACCTGACCATGGGGATAAGGAAGGACTCTAGGGATTAAAATGAGAAAAGAAGATGGAATTGTAAATTAAGATTCTTCATCTGATAAATACCAAGCTAGAAATTAGAAACCTCAACTGCATACCACACTAAGAAACAGATCGCAGATAAAGAGTTAAAAAATTAAGCCACAGAAAAATTGAATGTATCATTAAATATTTATCAAATCTCTGGATGGTGGACGTTCTGAGTTTAAAAGCAACCACAGGCACACAAAGAAAATAGTAGACTACTGGCTGCATAAACATGTAAAAATTTTTGTGTAATTTTTGCTTCAAAAAGATAAAAGTAAAAACAAAATATGAATCATAGACTGGAGAAATGACTTGCAACAAATATAGTATTTTTTATTATAAAAACAATCCATTCTCACTAGTACCAAAATATCAGGTCTCTTAAGCCAATAAAGGATGGAACAACATAAATAACTAATTTATATGAACTACTTTTAGTACCAAAGTAAATAAAAATATTAATCCACTTTTAATAATAACAATGGAAATTAATGAAAAATGTTTAAAGTAACATTAAGTGATCTAGTTCAAATGTAGTTAAACGGGTAATATTATATACGACTAGTGGAAATGTGATTGTACAGCTACTTTAGAAAATAGTCATGAGTTAAAAAACTTAAAAGCTTTCCTAATTGTTGGCCTACTAATGTCATTTTCACTAACCCAGGTAACTCTCCTATCTATACCTTCATACAGAAAGTTGTGTACTAGGATATTAATCATGACGGTAAAAAATTGAAGAAGTCTCCTAGGTGTTTAGATTATATTAAATATACTGCATTCATTCTGTCCCTTTCCAAAAAGAAAAAAAAAAAATAGCCAAGGCTGGGTGTGTAGCTCAATGGTAGAGCACTTGCCGAGCATGTGCAAGCCCTGGGTTCAAAACCCAGTACTGCAAAGAAAACAATCCCAACCATCATCAACATCACAATATAATCAGCCAAACAGAAAAAAAAAATGAAGCAAGAACATTAAAAAATATTTAATGTATAAAATATGAAATGTAGTGAGGAGTGGATGAGTCACTCTGTTAATAGGTAAACAGATTCTCGGGCCCATGAATAGCTTTGGGACGCATCCCCAGGGCCTGACCTGGGCCTTCTCCTTACAGTTGTGCTCAGGAGCTCTGCAGCCTCCAGACTCTGCACTGCTACAGCTGCTGGCCTAGTTGGACCCTCAACACTGAACTCCTCTGGGGTTGGCTCAGAACCCTTGATTCTAGCTGCAACACCCATCCTGACTCTTCCTAAGTGCCTGAACCTGTGCTGGGTGGCAGCTTCTTCCTCCTTCCTCCCAAGGGCTCTTGACATTCGGAAGCCCAGATGCATAAAAATACGCAGACCTGTCTGAGCTATGGCAGAGATGCACGATGACTGGCATTCATTTTCCTTGGGTGACACTTTCCAGTTTGTCTGGGAGGATATTTATTGATTCCCACCCTTTACTGGGTTCCAGGGGCTGCCATGTTTGACGTTTGCTACCTCTCAACCACGGGCTTGTACTAATAAATGTGCATGCTGTCACACATAGTCTTTTTATATCACTATGACAGAAACAGAATTTTCTCCATTTTATGATGAAAGCTGATGCTCAGGAAGTTTAAGGAACTTTCTCAAATACAGGTCTGCTTTGACTTCAAAGGGACGTCTGCATTTCCTGTTTTACACTCCATGAAAAGAGGATTTCACATCAGAATCATCATCACAGATAGAAAACACATCTCAACAGTAAGCAAATGTGTGAAGACTTTAAGTTTTTATAGAATTTCCAAGTCTCCGTGACCCTTTGTTTACCCTGTGGGCGAGGAGGGGGTCCATGCCCTAAGTGATCCAAGACGGCTGAACACACAACCGTCAACACTGCCCAGTTGAGACTGGCAGCAGTCCATGGACACCTGGTGCCTCACAGGGACACACAGGGCTTCACACTGAGGAGCAGAGGGAACCAGCAGGTTGGTGGAAGCTTTGGAGTAAGCAGAGATTGGGCAGCATGCCCTCTGGTTCCCTGGGGTGAATGTGATTGGTTCATTTGAATAATTCTGCAAGCTGTCAGGAAAATGAAAGCCCTTTAACTTGAGTTCAAGGTGGGGTGCCCGCGGGTCCAGTGGATATGGCACCTGGCAGGGTGGGGAGCTTTGCCTGATGAGTAAAGGACTCTGGCACGAGCAAGGAGTTTGTGGCTTAGCCTTTGGGGCCTTGTGAGACTCAAAGATGTGAGGGCCTCACTTGAAACCTTAGATTGTATAATCTGTTTTACCTGAAGAACAAGGAACAAGAAAGAGATCTAGTCTTATTTCTCTTTGTGTCCACAGCACCCAAGCCTTGCATCCTGGTGACAGTAACTTCCAGTGGGACCTATGGCTTCATGGAATGTGTCATCTTATAGTTTCACCAGAAAACATTATAATGAAACTGCTCCCATTTCGGGTGGAGCTACAGTGAAAATTACTGTGGTTTACATATGAATAGCCTGTGTGCACAGGGTATTAAAGAAGGGGTCTCAGTCATTAATGTCTTAGTGTGAAATTAAATACACTTATATTCTGTACTTGAATACGCAAACTACCTAAAATATTTCTGTGTATCTAAAGGACACAGCATGATCCAGATTTTTTCCAATGGAATTTAATTTTTTAGCTAAATTTCACTCTATCCAATTTTATCTGTCCTCTCAACTGGACTCTAATTAAAAGGCTACCTGAGAAAATTTCCGAGATTTCTGTGACATCATCCAGTCTCCTGCAGTGTCTTGCCTTCGGGTACCATTTGGCATTCTTCAACATGTTCTATCCTTTTTTTACTTAAAAATTAGCACTTGAGACCAGAGAGACCTCCAGTCTTGCTTCTCAGGATGAAATGCATGGATCACCTATTGCATAAGAGTCCCCGGTGGTAGGACATTTTTAGTAAGCCCACAGTCATTCTTACGCAGGCCCACGTTTGATAAACGCAGTGATCTAGAAACACTTTGATTTCAATGGCTCAAGGAGGCCGCACCTTAGCTCTCCATCTATTCTACCTGGGTGTGAGAGAAGGGGAAGGGAGTATAGGAAGGTGCACATACAGGCTTCTCTCTTATTCTTATTCCTTCTGGGGAAGCTACCTAACTTCTTTGCAACTCCTTTTTTTTTTTTTGTCTGAAAAATGGAGTTACCCTGTAATGCTAAAATATTTTTTAACAATAATGTGAGTGAAGAACCTGGCACATAGCTGGCGATGCTACACACTAGAGAAATCTAATAAATAACAGGAAATAGCAGGGCTCTTGAGAACCCTCACTTACCCAATGGACGTAATTATGTTAAAAATGGTCTTGGAGCATGGAGCTCTTGCACCAGTAACTTCTGCTCAAAATGCATTTCCTCTCATTTCTGTTTGGCAGACTCCTTCTGGTTGGTCAGCTTTTGACTCCAAGAGGTCTTCCTTGATCTTTCTATCAAATGTTGTCCCCATACAGGCAGGAAAGGTGTCATTGAAGGCTTCTCATTAGGGGTCTAGACTGTTCAACAGGGAAGATAAACTAACCCCCTGCACTGGAACAAAGGCTGTTCTACCCACTACCTTTCTTCAAGGCGGTCACAGGTTTCTGAAGTGATCCTATTTATTTCTCTGTTTGCTCATTTATGGCTTATGTTTCCCATTGGATGGTGGCTCCTGTGGGGACAGGAAACTTGTCCATCTTGTTCAGCATTATATTTTCAAGATGCAGAGCAGTGCCTGGTGCCTGGTACCATTCACAAATATTACTTCAGGCAGAGCAACATTTATTTCCCAAGCCACTCCTATTGTCTGGGTGCTAGCTGGTCTGGCCCTAAAGCACTCTATAGCTGCAAAGGACAGAACAAGCCAGAGAGACAACTGTGCCCTTTCCAGTACTGAGCACTCAGTAGATGTACAATGATCATTTGTGAAATAAGTGAATGCTGAGTAAACCGCAAATAACTCAGATTCATTTAATTTATACTTAGCCTCCTAAATAGGCTTCCATGGCTTTAATATCCATAGTATTTGAATGTACCAGCACATTATGTGCCACATTATTTCAGAAATTGCATACTTGATTCAACCACTGTTGCTAATAAAAATGACCTTTTATAAAACGATTTGCATAGCATGCTCACAGGACTCATTTACTTTGTGAAGCAATTAATCCAGCATACTACCCAAAATTCTACATTTTATGTATATTAATAAAAGTAATTTAGATGTTTCAGATATACTGTAAAGCTTTTGTAGATTGCACAAAATATGGCTTTTCATCTATACATGGTCAAATGGTTTCTTAATAACACAATTATCTTTGGCTGATTGATTCTGGGAATTTTGCTAGCTTTTTTCTCAACTGTATTGTGATATTTTGCATCTCTTATTACTTTAACTTTTAGGAAACAAAGAGCTTCTCACTTTTCCTAAGTGACCTTTTGTCTTTTGGCGGTGCCGGCTATGAACTGCCCATGGCTAACCTTGGATTCCTAGAACTGAGAGAAAATTAGTTGGAACTAATAAACCCCATGGTGGCCTCACACCACACCTGCATATTTACAGAGAAACAAGTCTGATAATCAGTTTTCCTAAGAGATGTTTCTGTAAAGTACACTCACATGCAATCAGAAGCTCACTAGTGAAATTGTGAGCATTAGTTACCATCCAGCATGAAGCCTGTCTTTGAAAAGCATCAGTTTGGTTGTCTGGGAAGGGAAGACCCTGAGCTTGCTGCCTCTCCTGTGCCTGGCTGCCAGGTGTTGCTGAGTGGAGGGGACATTGTGCCTGGTGGTCAGTCCTTGGAGAGATGGTTTTGGATCTTTTCTCTGTGAGATGACTTCTGGGAGGTTAAAGGCAATTCTGTTAGATATGGTACAAAACCCCTGTGTACTATTACAAGCCATTTATTTACACTGAAGAACATTTATTTTCACTAATTTACAAGCCATTGATTTACACTAATGTACATTATTTACACTAATGTACATTTATTTACACAAGTGAAAATCTGCAGGCATATATAACAGAATTTCTGTAAGAATACAGAAATAATCTTCTATACTTTGGTGACTGGAATTCAAAATAACCTGATCATGTAAAATTTGTGGTCATATTATCAAAGAGTATTTTTGCAGTATTTTTCAACTGATGTGAGCTACAACAAAAGCACATGAATAAAGGTAATGAAAATGTTACTGTACCTGACTGACCACCCACAAAATTAAAAAAAGCATATGCCAGTCTTTTTCTAACCCTCCTTGCCCCCATAATTAAAATCAGGAACACCCTTATTTAAGAAGGAGTTGTGCTGGAGATGGAGGCCAGCCACCTATCAGTATACAGCTGAGATTTCTTTACCTTGGTACTTTTGGAGATAGTAGGGATTGACTCACGGGGCCCTTTACTACTGAAATACATCCACAACCTTTTTAAAAAACAAAACAAAACAAACAAAAAAAAAAACCTTTTTATTTTGAGACAGAGTCTTGCTCAGTTTCCGAGGCTAGTCTTAAATTTATAATCCTCCTGCCTCAGCCTCTAAAATTGCTGGGGATTATAGGCATGTAGCACTGCACCTGGCTCTCACCTGTACCTTGATGCAGGTTTTACTGTTTGTCTATGAGGGCTTCCTCAGTTCTCATGCACTTAACCTAGAGGAAAAACTCATCAGAACATGCAAGTTCAATTTGTCCTGTGAGTGCTCTTCTGCCCCATCTATCTTCAGGTCCACGTCTGCACTAACCCAGGATCCCCACCTTTATCCCTCTTGCTGATTCATTGGGAAGAATGCTGATGAATGTGCTCACAGTCAAGAAAACCAAGCCATGGTGTATGCTAGCATGTCCCATATCATTTCCTTTTGACATGTTAAAGAAAAATTGTACCATATGGTTTTAAATAGGCAACTGACACTTTATTCAAGTCCATAACAACTGTTATGAAGATTTTCTCAAGAGAAGAGAAATTGAACCCAACGCGGCTGAAACAAAAGCCAGGAGGGTTTATAAATGCTAGGGTGAGCTGGTAGAAAGCACTGGAGGACATAGGTAAGGGAGGAGGTTGGTGTGCTAGCTTCCTGTCACTATAACAAAATACCTGAGATAATTAACTTATAAAGGGAAGAGAGATTTATTTCAGCTCAAGGTTTTAAAGGTTCCAGTCCATGATTAGCAGACCCATTGCTTTTTGGCCTCTGATGGGCATACCAGATGACAATGAGATGGAGGGGACTTCTCATTGTCAAGGAGCAAAAGAGAGAGAGAGTCCCATGATACCCTTCAAGGTCACAATCCCCAGGGAACTAAGGGACCACTAGTCTCCACCTCCTGAAGGTTCCACCACACTCCAGTAGACTACCTCAGAAAGCAAGCCTTTAACGCATGGATTCTTGGGGATCCAAACAACAACCCCTGGTCAGTGTCCTTAGCCCATCTGTGTTTTCTAACCACCACTTCTCAGACTCCCAGCCTCCCCTACACACTGGGAGGTTGGGGGAACTTCTTTTGCTGATTGTCTTTCCAGATCCTTAAGAAAGACATTCCTTTGTTGTAGAAGATTTACATGTCAAAGGGACAGAAAAAGAATTTACAATTCCAACTTAATTCTAAAGTACTCTAAGAAGCTAACAAAAGGGAGTTTTAGGACTTATTCTTAGGAAGAAACTTTCTAAACTTGGAGGAAACTAAGGGGAACTTTCGGTTATTTTGGTCAGATAGTTATTAGACAACCTATAGATTTCATTTACCCTTGTGTCTGAGTAAAATATTTTAATTTTCATTATTATATTAATAGAGAGGCAGTTATGAGAAGAGTCACAAAAATAAGCTGTACACAAATAAAGGAGAAAGTGTATCATGGTCCTGAAGGAAACCAGATATGACCCTTGGCCTGCAGTGGAGAACCTGTCTCACCCAGAGCCTATTCCAATGTATATTCCAACACTAAGCTGGTAGATTTATATTTTGTTTCAATCACCACTCTATAGCAATTGGATTAAATAGCTCACCTTTTGGGCCAGAGGCCCAAGAGAATGTTGGTGTTTGGGGGGAAATCTTATTTATTTATCTATTATTTATGCTTAGGATTCTTTATTTGGTGCTTAGAATTCTTTAGAAAGAAGTGAGGGAAGGAGTAGATAATGAAAGAAATGGTAACTCCTTAACTGATAGGCAGATAGTCCTCAAGAGGCAGGTGGAGAGAGAACCAGGAGATGGAGGCCTGAGGGGTTGCCTTGGAGACCAGGTCTTCCCAGGCACAGGCACCAAACAGCTTTGCCCCATGTCCTGGACCCCAGCTGGGAGGACTGAGAGCAGGGGGGCTGCAGTCAGCAGCAGCAAGTCTGGACCCCTGTACAAGCTGCAGTCAGACCCTACAGGTCTTTGTCTCAGTTTATGAAAGACATTACCACCTTTATTTCCATTTTACAGATATAAAAAATATATATGTCTAAAGAGTTTCAATTCACAGCCAATGTCAGCCACCTTTAGAATCCTGCATAGCTCCACTTCTCCTGACCAAAACACACCTTGGTTGTTATTATAGGAAGAATTTTAAAGTAACTGAATGTAGCCTGCCAGGTAAGGTGGCCAAGTGTACAGCATGGAATTAGAAGTATTCAGAAAGGCTTTCCCTGCATAATCTGTGCATGGAAAAATCTACAATAAACCCAGGCAACTTGTTTCCAGTTAGGTATTATTAAGGCTCAGGTTTGGTGACTCTGAAATTCTCCCAAAATGCCTTCAAAGGAATGTTGCACACCAGTCATCAGGCAGTGGGGGAAAGAACAAAACAGAGGTCTAAAAACAGATATGCGAAAATTCACATAATCAGAAATACTGAGTCAGAGCAAAAAAAGTCAGGGTTATCTCAGTGGAAAGAGGCAGTGTCTAAAGTCAAAGAGATCATGTTTCCTAATCCCCAAGGATTTATTAACATTAAATATTACTGAAAAACAAACTCACATCACCTCAGTAAGCTCAGGAAACCAACGGGATGGTCCGCAGTGCCCAGGGGGTTGTTGTGCCCTGAGATTTCCTGATGATTTTGACGCTCTGGGTCTAACTTTGCTTGGAAACCTTTTAGATACAGGATTTTGTTAGCATATTTATAAGACCTTAGGTACATGCTCTGCTTCCCGGTTAGTCTCCACCAAAATCCATGCTGAGGCTCAATTCCCAATGGAATGGCCTTGAGAGGGATTGGGCCTTTGAGGGGCCATTGGGTCCCAGGGCGCACTGCCCTCAAGAATGGACGGAGGCCATTCCCTGGGACTGGATTAGTTCTCTGGAGGTAGTCCCTGGGGTAAAGGATGAGTTCTCCCAGGCTGAGTGGTTAGGAGAAAGCCCCACACCCCTCCCACTCCCTTCACACCGGCTTCTTCCCCTTTCTGCTTCTCTGGCTCTGAGTGAGGCAGCATGGGGCCTTCACCAGAAGCCATGCCAACATGTCCTTGGAGTTCCAGAACCCTGAGCCCAACGAGCCTCTGCCCTTTAGTAATTACCCAGCCTTGGGTATGTGGTTAGCAACAGAAAGCAGACTAAGACATACACCTGAAAACATTTCTAATCATGATTTTCTTTTAGCTTTGTATTTCATACTCTTCACTGAGAATGTGAAAAAAAAATGTATTATATAATGTTTTTAGAAAGAAGAAATGGGAATGTCTAGGAACAGCTCCCTTAACTGTAGATCTTATAATCACGTTGACAAGGGTAAGATGGCCTCACGGGTTGAAATTCCAGGTCTCTAATCCTCCTGAAAGATTTATTGCATCAGGGAATTTTTCTGCTTGTTGCTGCATTTTAATAAAATTAATCTTTATAATCTGTATTTGGGCTCATATATGTGATCTCATATTTTGAATGCTGACCGAAGACGAAGATTTTAGTGGACAATAAATTACCTTTATTTGGTTTGATTCTCGTAGAAGGGGCCATTACCTTGGAAGGAAACAATAATGGAAGAGTTGCTCTGCTGAAAAATTTAAAATCCCAAGTAACAAAAGGTAAGAGTGTGTCTAAACCAAAAAGCCTCTCCCTCTTCTCCCTTTCATTCTAAAGCACAGAGTGCTTCCTTCTAAACCAATCCCGTCTTGCTCTTCATACACTGGCTGCTGTGGAAGACACCCCCAGGCATGTCTCTCATCCAGAGGAATCGGAGAAATTTTATCTTCTTCTCCAGTTTGTACCTTCTTGTGTAGCAAATAAAACTCAATTTTTACTGAAGTGTAGAGAGACGAGGCAGTACTTGAAACAAGGAGACCCTTTTATCTAAACTGAAAAATCATGTAGCAACCTTGCTTCTTTGGACATAAAAATTTTAATACATTTAGTTTAAAAAATACATAGCATTCAGAAAATTGACTACAATAGTGATGTCTTCCCTCTATGGACAGGATTGTCCTTTTATAAAGCAACATACACACACACACACACAAAAAAATACTGTAGTATTTCTGCTCTGCACAATAATTTCTGTCCTAAAATCTCTGTGCTTCAGTGGCTGTCTGGTTTGGGAGCAATGACATTATACATAGAACTATACACAGAAGTTGCACAAGTGAGGCTCAGGTAACTTAAAGCCATACTGTAAGGAAGGCATAAATCAAATGTGCATTTTTAAATTTCTTGACTGAATGTTTTCCTGGGGTGTCTTTTTTTTTTTTTCAAATCCTGATGGCTGTGTTGAAAGAACTTGACGTGTTGATTCCCATGTCCATATTTGCCAGATGTTACCAGCTCCTAATAGCTACCCACCAATTCCATCACTGCTTCCACTCTTCTCTAAAATCAGAGGTGTACTCCATGTAAAAAGCACTCTCAGATAAAGAAAAAAGAGAGCACTGGCTGAGAGATGGCCACATACACCATCCAGGGGAATACAAGAAGGTCTTCAGACTCAAAGTCACCCTTATCCCCCAACTGAGTGACTGCAGCACAGAGCTCCATTGCACATGTAGAACCCATTGCTCTGAGAACTTTGCATATTTTCTGTCTCATCTTCCTTCCTTAGTGGATCCTGCAGCCTTGCACAGAAGTATCTTCTTCCCCTACAGTAGAGAAGTAGGCGTGTAGCAACGCAAAAGTGGAAGCTGACTCTTCGTCTTCCCTCCACTCGGCTCCATCCCTTGTCTTAGTTTGCTAGGGCTTCTGGGACAAAATGCAGACTAGGTCTCTTAAATGACAGCATTTATTTTCTCACAGTTCTAGAGACTAGAATTGGATGATCAGAGTGCAGCAGGTTGGATCCAAGGCTCTCTCCTTGGATTGCAAGTGGCATCTTTGACCATGTCCTTCCATCGTTGTCACATGACCTGTTTTCTGTGTTCTAACCTCTTCCTTTGTAAGGTTCCTGATTGGATTAGAATAGGACCCACATGTATACCCCAATGTTACCTCAAGAGTCTTTTTAAAGGGCCATTTTAAATGCAGTCACATTCTGAGGTACTGGGGGTTGGGACCTCAACAAATGAATATGGGGGTGGGGACAAAATGAAGCCTATGACACCCTGCATTACTTTCCTGGGGTTTTTATAACAAATCACCACCATCTAGGTAGTTTAACACAACATAAATGTACTCTCTCCCAGTTCTGGAGGTTACAGGTGTGAATCAGGGTGTGAGCAGGGCCAGTCTCTCTCTGAAGGCTCCAGGTTAAATCCTTCCACACTTCTTCTTAGCTTCTGGTGGCTCCTGTGACACTCAGCTTTCTTCTGTTTGTCACTGCATGGCCTTCTTGCCTTTTTCTATACGGTCTTCTCTTAAGGATTTAGTCATTGGATTTAGAGTCTATGCTAACCCAGCATGACCTCATCTTAACTAATTACATCTACAAAGACTATTTTCAAATCAAGTCATATTGTGAGGTTCCAGGGGAACATGGATTTTTGGAGGGCCATTATTCAACCCAGGACACCCTGATGTAAGTTCAACTTTCATCGTTCCTCAACTAGGAAATCTTTCACAAATGTTTTTTCCTTGTTCCCAATTCAAGGAGATTCATGTGAAGAGAAGAAACATGAATGACTTTGACCAGAGGAACCCAGGGATTCATTTTTCCATACCTAGTCCTTGGCTTTGAGTATCCAACTTAGAGAGAGTGAATATATCTTGGGACACTGAATTGCCTTTGATTTCCTTCCCCCTTGTTCTGCATTGACGTCTGCCAGTGGCTTCTTATCCCTGTCTCTGTGTCTGCCTCTATGAGGTGGAGAGGTGCTGCTTTATTTCCATAAAGGTTTTGGAATTAGAGATAATTGAGCTCCAAAAGACCTCGTTTTTGAGCTGCAATTTTCCACATCTCCCAAATTAATACATTATGTTGAGTTCTCAAAGTTGCTGCAGAATAATAAATACTTAGCACAGCACACCCATTTAAGTTGTGAGACACTGTTGGTGCTGCGGCTTCTGGGGCCTGTGGTTCTCTCTGCCCACCCACACTGCTTGTGCTCTTTGAGACACTCCTGAAGACATGAGCCACAGGGGTCGGAGTAAATATCCCAGTGCACTCACTGCTCTCTCGTAGTGTGTGTTCTGTGCCGGCTCCCAGAGTTCCCTGGTGGGATTCAGCTCTTCTCTTTCCCCCCTAGTACCTGACTCCATAACCCTCTACCGGCCTGCTTCCCTGTCCTATCTTGATCCCCCGTTCCTCTTGTGCTATTTCTAGGGCTTACCTTCCAAATAAACTAAGTGCATTTGAATTCTTTTCTCAGAATTTGCTAGGGAGAAGCCAAACTAAGGCAAATAATACATGTTACAGCATTACCAAGAATAAAATGTGGAGCTTTTGAAATGTTGTAAGATGGTCTGTGCTCAGGTTTTAGGGAAAGCTTTTATCTCTGAGACTCCTTCATGGGTTGCTGCAATCTGCCTGCCATCTCTCTTCTCATTCAGTGAATTTTTTTTAATGTCCTTTTTCCATGCAGAGATTCATGGAGATTTGCCTTGTCTGGCATCATGCAATTTTGGAGGCAACCATTCAGATAACTCAAATGTTTAAAGCAGGCCCAGAAAGTATCATGTATCACTTGAAGGAACCTCTACCTAGCCATTTGTTTTTCTAGAGCCTTCACTCTGAATTATTTGCCCTGTTCAGTTTCTAAGTCATATTTCATCTTCCACTTGCACTTATAATCCTGTGTCAGACTATTTCCTGTCTGGATGTGTTGTCTTTCCACTCATTCAAAAGTTTAATAAATATGTATTTAGTGGCTACAATCCAAGAGTCATGCACCAGATATACAGAGGCAGACAAGACCAAGTTTCTATCCTCACCCTGAGATTCTTTTGCTTTGTTTGTTCTCGCCAAGAATCGTATTTATAAGCAACAGAAACCAATAGGCTATTTTAAGCAGATAAGAGGAATTTTATTCAAGGTCATTTGGCAACTCAAAGAATTTTTGAGAGGCCCGAAGGATCAGGTTTAAAAACTGCTCAGCCAGGAACATAACTAAAAATCACACGTCAGAAATGACTTCGCAGACAAAATTGCTGCTCTTGCTTCTGCTAGAACTTCTGTACCCTTGATGTTGGTTATAGCCGTACCCTTTGCCTTTGCCGCCTCCAGATGGATTCCATGCTCTCTGTGGCAAGTGGCTTCTGAAAGGTTCCTTCAGGGATCCCCACCTCCTGGTATTTATGTGATTACGAAATCCCTCCCCTTAGTGTCGGCCAAAGCTAGCAACTTGCTTCCAATGAATAAAATGTGGTAGGAGTGATGGAACGTCACTTCTATGATAAGGTCACTGAAGATGTTAACTGCAGCTTGCACTCTGCCTCTCTCTGGCTCCTCTTGTTCCTTTGGACCAAACTGTCAGGTTGTGAGCTGCCCCATGGAGAAGCCCAAGACCAAGAGCAAGAGCAGCCCTTCAAGAACGAGGCCGTGAGAAACTGAGGCCTGAGGTCTGACAGCCCAGGAGGACTGAGTCCTCTGACGCCTGTGCCAGGTGGTGGGCGGTGGGTCCTTCCCACTGGAGCTTTGAGGTGGCTGGGCCCTGGCAGACAGCCTGAATGCAGCCTGGAGGAGGACCTGAAGCGGAGGACCCTGGGCAGCTGTGCCTGGAGCCTTGACCTACAGACTCAGATACCAAAATGTTTTAAGCCACTAAATCACAGTGTAATTCATTATGCAGCAGCAGACAACAAGGCATCCCTCATAATTATTTGTCTTTCTGGCTGTCGATCACAAATATGATAAGAAGGCATCTCACTGATTTGTTTGAATCATGCCCTTGGCCTTGTACTCCCGATGGAAAAGCAACCAGCATTTTCATCTTTCATAGTCGGAGGTGACTTCTTCCTCACAACAAAACACAGAGGGTTTGCCCAAATATAGAAAAGACATTCATGTTCTAGTCAGTTAAAAACAGTGTGTGCGGTCCACTGTGATGACTGCACAGCCAGATGACCCGCCCCCATCAGGGCCCAGTGAGAAGCCAATATCTTGACTCTCTTGCCCCAACACACGTACACACGTGAGGCAGCAGCTTTCTTCTGTCCTCCTAGAAGCGACTCTCATCTAGTTTTCCCAAAACTCCTAAAATAGTTGGGAACTGGGAAGGAGCTAGTGAAGGTTTTTTTTTTTTTTTCTGTTGTTGTTGTTGTTGTTTTAAATCAGTTCTGCTTATTGGTTTCATAGCATAATTTCATGTTGAACCATATGAATTATTGAAAGAATTTAATGCTTATGTACTATTTCATGGAGCTCCACAATTACGAGCTAGTATACATGAACAGGAAGCTCTGCCGTACCAATCCACTTTGCTCTTTCCCATGGAACACTTTTGAGCAGGGATCTCCAACCCAGGCATAAAAGATGTTAGAAATCCGACAGAAAGTCTACAAAGCCAAGGCACATGATCCTTCCCAGTCTCCAAAGCACAAGACTGGGACAGAAGCATAAGGAACCCCCTCCTCCCTGCCCCCAGAGCTGGGGGTGCTGCCATAGGAGGCTGTCAGGATGCAAGCCCCATTTTATGACTGCACAGATCTCCTGAGAAAAGATGTCACCTTGAAGACACAGTCCCTTGGTGTGTGAACTACTGTAGGACGGGAGGACATGCGCTGGCATAGATGGCAGCCTCAGCCTCTCCGTAGACAGCCCAGACTGGAGGGAAAGCACATCAACAGGCAACCACGGGATCCCTGTGAGCAGAGGAGCAGTAAGCGTGTCTGCAGTGCCTGTGCTCTGCATGTCACTGTCATGGGCGCTGGAGAGGTGACAAAGGCGACTAAATCACGTGGGGCTTTCAGAAGTGCTCAGGACCTGGTGGGGCAAAACAGAGGAACCAGGATATGGCCAGAGGATGTGAAGACAATATGACACTGTGAGAATGCAGAGAGGACATTTGGTGTATGCTGGTCATTATGTCATTATGTGTATGATATTGGGGGCCTATTCATTTTTCCTTTCCTAAGTCTCTGGCTAATTCAGTGTAATCAAAGGATTTGCAACGGATAAGAGCTCTATCGTCCAGAAGTGGCATTCCCTGATTTCATTTGGAGGGGAGTATGAAGTGTAAGCCACCCACGCTATGACGATCCTCCAGGAAATGGTGCCAGAAGACCACGTCACACTTTAGATGCCTGGACAAAGGGGTTGTGGGAAATTCCCTCATAATAGGCATTTTGCCTGCTGTAATTTATTTTCATTCCGTGATCATACTTCCCTTTTGACTGATCACGTTGTTTCTCTCTGCCCTTGAATAATCTTAATAAATTAATAATGTCTGTGTCCATGTATTTTCCATTAGTACACATTAAATGTGTGAAATGCTGCCTTTTCTCCCTAACCAAAGTCTATACAATTCTTGCTAGAAATTTTTAATATCAGTGATAGCAAAAACAATTCAGAGGAATGAATGGAACCATAAATTGCACAGTGCATTGGGGAAAAATCAGGACTGATAGAAAGAAAATTTATTATTCACAATATGTAATTTAAGAGTGGCCCACGTATGATTTTCCTCATTATCTTGGCAGGAAAGATTGCAATAAGTTTCGTTAGTGTTATTAGTAGGATGCATTTTTTTTTCAAAACCATAGGCATATTATGTTTGTGCAGAAATAAATTTAGGCAATTTTAGTGAGGAAGTTGAGCAATTATAGAATTCAGTATGTTAAGATTTCATGCAAATAAGTAATCATTAAGAGCAATGTTTTCTAAGTGGTAGACTGTCATCTTTTTCTTAAGGACTATAATAATATTGAAGACAAAATTACTTTGAGAACTTTTTTCTTTCAAATACTATCAAATAATATTTTCAAGGAGATGGATTACAGATGGGCTGTGGGTTTCCAGTGACATCATCCTTACCTGACATGGTTTGTGCTTCTGTATCCCAGATCTGATGCAAGTCTGTTGGACTTAATTCTATAGGTCAAACATAGACACCTAAAACCTATAACTATCAGGGCAACTCTTCATTTATATCTACTCCTGAAAAGAGATTTTCCTCCATACCAAATTGACCGCCTCAAGTAATGCTTGGGTGTATTTTCTTTTGGTTGTCTTAACCAATGTACTTGTTGATTCTGCTAAATACTTAAGGGACACAATTCACACTATATTGTGAAATACCAGGAATCTTGATCTAGGTCATAGCAAGGTAGCAGATAATAAGATCCCTGGTGGGAGGAATTCTGTTTTATTTATCTAGCACAACGTTTGTTCTCAGAAACATTTGTAGTTAATTGCTTTCTTGAGTGGACTCTGGACTCCTCACTTAGAAGAATATTATAATTGAAGACATTTCCCTTGTGGTTAATGTGCCTGTTTGGACTAATCTAGAAAATTGTCAAAACAAAGTCAGGGACAAAGTGAACTATGTAATGGTATGGACATTTTTGAAGATTTATATTTTGCATCCAAAATGCCCACCACAATGTCTGCTGACAGTAGACGACATTTCTTTGGTCCTTTAATTCATTAAAAAAAAAAGGAATAAAAGTTTGGCACATCCATTTAAGGGAGGAAAGACTTTTTTTAAGAATAAAAATGTAAAGGAGAGTAAAATCTTAGTTTGAATCATTGAACTTCAGGCCTACTCCATATGGATGGAATGGATTTTATAATTAAAATTTAAAAATAACATTTAAAAGTTTTGTATATGGCAACTCTCATTCTTTAACTATCCACATTCCTCTTTGACTTATAATTACCATTAGCGGGGAAAGCTCAGAACACCCACAGAAAGGAGAGGGAAACACACACACACCTTTGGGCAGTCCCCAGAATCCTGGGCGGTGGTTGCTGACATTAATTTTTTTGAGGTTTGTCACTTCCATATATTTCTTAGCTCTGGCCAACATTTCTTTGAAAAGAAAAGGAAAAACTAAGCTCATTTGAATCTCCAGTCTTCAATTTTTGTAGAGGTCAGAGTATCATATATAATAGAAGTCAACATGGGATCAAAAGTCTCATGTGAAGGAGCAAAACAATTTTCTGGTACTATAAATGACATCAGCATCAAAATCAATGGTCACACTAAGAAAATAATATCATATAATGAATATGCCAACCATCCCACACTCTGGTTTAAATTTTCTCATTAATGATTAATAATAGTTGGCAATGGATCATATTCATACATAAATCAGAATCAATCCTCATAAACATACATGTATATGAACAGCCTTCTGCCCTGCACTGGCCTCTGTTAATACATTTATTTATTTACTTAGGTAGTGGGGATTGAACCCAGGAGCATTCTATCACTAAGCTACATACCCAGCCCTTTTTGTTCTTTATTTTGAGAGAGGGTCTCACTAAGTTGCTGAGGCTAATCTTAAACTTGTGATCCTCCTGCCTCAGCCTCCCGAGTTCCTGGGATTACAGAGATGCACCTTTAAGCCTAGTTTCTATCCTATTTCAAAATACTTTTTCTCCATCATCTTCCCTAAAAACACTAGTCTTCATTCTCCATAGTGTCTCTCTTCAGTCAGCTGTGCTTGCATTAGAGTTGTGTTCCCATTATGGTGCATATTCTACTTCTTGGTATTATATTTTAACTTGATCTATTCTCTTTCCCCAACTAACTTTTCCTTAAATTGTATATGGATTAATGTGCCTTACCAACCTCCTGAGATACCTAACACAAAAAGTGTTCAATAAATAAGTGTAACTGGCCACCTTCCACCTTTTTGAAAGATCCAGTACAATAAAATTACCTGTATACAGGCTGGGAGAAAGTATACTGAATTTGTAGTCAAATTAGACCTCAGTTAATCTCAGGGACTATGAAAACTAAAGTGACCTAATTCCACTATCAAATTGGACTTTTCAATTGAAAGAGAATGTTTTTTGTAAGATGCTAGGAGGGATAAACATGTATTCTTGAGCAATCATAGTAAAGAGACTATTGCAATGAATGCGAAATTCAACATTTCTACAAACTTTTTGAGTATTAAAAGTGTGACCTTGTGAATTAATCAGGCAACTAAGAATTCTAATAATAATTCTATGTCTTACTGATTATGCTCATTTTTGCTTAGTGACCTTGGTCTATAATTTCCTCAATTTGGCTTATCTATTTATGGTTCCAATTCTATACATTTTAGGGACTATTTTATATATTGGCTTAAATGACTAAACACATTTTCTTTAACAAGGGTTGACTCTCACTGATTTCTCTTTTAATACACTGTTTTTCTTTTCTGTCTTTGTGGTACTGGGGATTGAGCCTGAGGTCTCACCCATGATAGGTAAGTGTTCTACCACTGAGCCACATTTCCAACCCCCATTTGTCATTTAAAGTCAGCTCTTTTATGGCCATAGCTAGGATAAAATATTTCAATTTTAAAAATTTCACTTTGTTAAAATAATGTTAAAGATATTCACTTTCAGATTTCAGTTGATTAACTTTAAATAAAACTTTACCCATTCCTCAGATATACTTTTAGTAATGAAGTTCCAGAAAAGCAAAAAATAAAAAATGAATTAAAAAACACAGTGTCACCTATAAGTCTTTGATTAAAATGAAGAAATCTTATTTGCTCAGTTACTCAGAACATGATAGTAATTTATAATGGAGCTATTTACTTTCGATATTTGATAATTAGCATATCCCCTTTCTTCAGTCTTCTCTTTTCCTCATAAAATGATAGAAATAAGCTTATTTTAAAACTACATTGTTTTGTTCAAATGCACATTACTGTTCAGAGATATAAGGGCTGCTTTTAATTAGAATAAATTTCAAGAGATCTTTATTAATTACAAGATTATTAGAATTAGTATGTAGCCTGTTGAAATTAAGGATATAGAGTAGTAAGGGGAAAAAAGATAATTTTACTGCACTTCTAGCTCTTAAAATAAAACTGTTTCAAACTTTTTTAAAAGTTTAATTAATTTTCAGAGACCTAAGCTTAATAATGTACTCTTTTTCTAAAAGCACATATAGCACACTTAAACCAAATCCTTGACGTTTTCCTTCTATGCACCATCACTATTTTTAAATGATTTGAATATGCTATTTCACATTGGAATAGTTTATACTGCAAAAAACCTTTTCCTGTGGTGGTGCATAAAACATAATTTCTTCATGAAATTCCCAATATTTTTCAACCACACACACACAAAAAAACATACACACAAGAAGACAAGTTACAGACAGAGATGCACAGGTATTCATCCCAGGTCCTAGCAGGCAACAGAAAATAAAAGTCAAACTCCCAAATAGCCACATAGATTTTAATTTCACTTTGCATTTTTTTTTTTTTTACCATGATAGTGCAAATGCTGATTTCACTATCCTGGCTTTAAAAGTTCTGCAGCCCAAGCAATCTGTGGTTATTTGTTCATTCAACACCTTATACGTACAAGCAGCAGCTTTAGGTTTATCAAGGGTGAAAAATTCTGTAGATAGGATTCCTGCCAAATGTTGTCCCATAAAGGAATATCTAAAAATATAAGGCTATAAGTGACTAGTCCAAACTATTTTTGATTTAAGAAGCATCTACAGTGGGAGATCAGATGATGGAGTTCAACAGGGGCTGGTGGGGAGGGAGAAAGCTGTTTTGGGAAAGTGGGATTTGAACATGGAAATGGAAACTTTAGAAGCAGAAGTCAGACTTAGATGTGCAGGAAGCACTGAATGCTCTCTAGCCTTCCAGCTGGGGAAGCAGCTGTCAATGGCAGATGCAGGGGATTTAAATAAAGACACTGGGGACAGTGCGAGGCTAATGAAGAGGAGTAACTGGAAAAGAAGGCCAGAAAACAGGTTTGAAACATATTTTAAGGGACTTCAATAATAACTTATGAAGTTCGCAGTGTAGTTGACAGTTTTCAGCAAACTACCTTTTTGCCAGTGTTACAGAGGGGCAGAATGATTTGGGGAATGTATTTGGCTGATTCTAAACTCTGTGTCCAAATCTCAGACACCTAGAAATCCTAGGTAATCTTGAAGGAGGATAGTATGAAGTCATAGAAATAAAGACAGTGTGCTTTCTATTGCACAAGAACAGACAAATCATCAAATTCATTAGAAAAAGGGCCCAGAAAGTTTACCCCCTGAAATACAGCAAAGGCCCCCTTCAATTGAATCAATGATATTGTATCAAAAGAATCTCTGCAGGAAATTTTTAAAAATGTAAACTCTGATTCTGATCTTATATGCACAATTGGAGATGGATGATAGATCACTCATATGAAAGATTTAATAAGTACATAAATAAATATGCAGTCCAGTGTTTTATGAATAGACTTAGTGCTTCAAAAATTTCCTGGGAAAAGATATCTGAATGATTCAGATGCATATAAATAGATGTCCAACTTCAATATCCATCATAAAATTGCAAATTAAAATCACAATAATATATAATTCACCTCCTATCAGGTCAGCTAAAAAACAAAGGCCAATATCAAGATTTGACAAGGATGTGGCACAAAGACAGCTCTCTGATATTGCTAGGTAGGAGTGTAAATTGTTTCAATTAGTTGTGAAATTGTTTGACAATATCTAACTAAAACTAAACATGCATATGCCCTTTAACACTGCAACTCCACTCCTTGGTTAGTACCAAATACTAAGTGTTTCTGTCTTTTATCAGACATAGATGCAAATTTTATAATAGAAGCTTTATTTATAGTGGCTCCAAAATGGAAACAATCTAAAAGTCCATCAATAAGACAAATAAATTGTAATATATTCATATAATAGAATTCTTTACAGCAATGGGGTGAAAAGACAAATAATAATATGAATAATTCACAAATAATAATGTGAATGATTCTCATAGGCACCATGTGGAATGAAAGAAACTAGATGCAAAAAAGTATATAAGGGTAACATTTCATTTATATGAAGTTCAGAACAGAGGTTAAGATACCTTGACTGACTGGAGTGACCCAACTTAGTGCCTTCCAGGTAACTGTAAATATATTCTGATTTATATGGTACTTATAGTGTCATATACCTATAAAAAAATCACCAAACTCAACATTTAGGATTCATACAATTTATTCTTCCATTTAGTCAGAAAAATAAATAGCTTAATTTTAGAATTTTAATTTTGTTGTTGTTGTCATTCCTTTTTTGTTTGTTTTGTATCTGTTAATTTCTCCTTTCTTATTTGATGTACTCTTACATCTCATTTTGTCTCTGTGATATTTATGCTTTGGCTACCCAAAGATAAGTAACACTCCCCTGGATATTACTTATTTCCTTCTGTGAGACAGTGATGATAACTGCTAACATTAACTGTGAGAGACAGGGTTGTTTTACATGCAATTCACTCAGTGATTTCATGAATTAGTGACTAAATTCACCATTTCATTCATTGAACTTTTAAAGATTAAGTTACACAGTTCTTGCCTATTATATTAAAGACTTCAAGTTCTAAACATAACACTGTAGGAAAAATTGGGTACAAGAGGATTCCAGTTTTATAGACCACATTTTCATATCAGCAGTAGAAATGTCACTAATTTTACAGATGGGCCAACCCCGCTCAGTAAGAGCAGAATGAATGTACAGAATGCACATTGTTTAGGATGATCATTGGGATTCTGAATGGGAGTAGATGCTTTGCACTGCTGTGAAATTATTCAAAATTGCATCAGCTATTGGTCACCTTCACTTAAATATCATCCTTGGTGGAGAGTAAGTGGTGCCTAAAATTCACACATGTACTTAAAATAGTAAATTCAATGTTTTAACATTTGCATTAATCATTTTGGGGTGATACTTTTAGAAAATAATTTATTTTCCATGTAAAAGTATTTATCAAAAGTTCTAGCTTCCTTTATTTTGTTTTATCATCTTTTATTTTAAATTTAATGAAACAAAGTTCAGCTTTTAAATACGAAAACAAAACCTGTGAAGAAATTATCACATTTTATTTTCTTTTCAGTTTGTACTGGTAATTGAACTCAAGAGCGCTCTAGCACTGGCTACATCCCCAACCCTTTTAATTTTTTTTTTTTTTTAATTTTGAAACAGGTTCTCACTAAGTTGCTCAGAGCCTTGCTCAGTTGCTGAGACTGTCCTCAAACTGTGATCCTCCTACCTTAGCCTCCTGAATCACAGGAATTACAGGTGTGAGCCACTGTGTCAGGTTGAACTATCACAACATTTTAATAAAACATGTTCTAATTCTTTATCTGTCTGCATATACATAGACCTATCTTTTAAAATTATATCTTATTTAAGGTGTTTATTTTCTGAGTGGTAGAATTTGTGTTCTTTCCCTCGTTTTTTGTTCTAGTTGTCTTATATAATATTTTTAAAAGATAATGATTTTTTTTAGAAATAGTCATTATTTTAAAAATGCTCATACACTTTTACTCAATAATTCTTTTCAGATATCTATCTTATAGAGCTCATCACAGAATATAACTGAAAAGGGAGGCTCATCAGATTTACCTGCTTCCAGTGAGACTACCTTTGTACAAATCTTCCATCATTATCTTTACAGTCCTGTGTTTCTATGATATGAAAGTGGACAATATTTCATTATTGTAAGAAAAGAAGAGACCACCCATTTCAAGGAAGGGGTCTGTGTGAGACGTGACTGATTATGTGTGTGCACTGTTAGAATCTCAGCCGGCCCTACCTTTCCTCTTGCCTCTGCTAAACAGAAGCACACTATGTTCCGTGTCTCCTTCCTTATGCCCACTCTAACCCATATGGTGTTCTTTGCATCCTTCGTGTGTTCCTATCTCACCACCTCACTGGCACATTTAAAGCCTCCTACTATATGCTTTGAAATTCACAGTCAACTCATTAGCATCATCTCTGTTTTTTTCAATCTCTTTGACAGAAGTTCGTGTCATTGAAGCTGATTTTTTTTTTTTTTTTTTTTTGCTGGGGATATAATTAGTCTTACAGCTCTTTCAAATAATAGCAATTTTCTCTCACTCACATCTTCTGTGATGGCTCCTGAATTGGGATTTCTCATTGTTATTTCTAGATTATTCTATAAACAAGTTCCCTTGAAGCCTATGGAATCAGGTTTCTCCACATATTTCTCAATCTTGGTGCCATAATCCACTGTCTTCCTTGACAATCCTCCTGGCCCCTTGAAGACATGACATGCATGCTATTGATGATTTGTTTCCACCATTTTTCTGGTTCTTATTCTCAGTAACTCCATAGCCATTGAGGTCATCAATCCAATATAATGGATCCGCAGCGTCCAGATCTGAATCGATCTTCTCACTTTGTCCACATTGTCATCCTGCCTATTGTAGCCTATTGCTCATATGGTCACAATCTACACTTAGCAATACAATATGATTTCATTTCCAGCTATATTTCTTTCCAATCATGATTTGCTGTTTTTCCTTTCCTTTCTCTAGTAACTAGATTCTAATAATGCTTTCATCAGTCCAATGTTGTGTTTTTCCTTTTATCTCTCCCGTATTTTAATGTCCCTTCTTACCAAGTTTATATATTATATGGTACATAAGGAGATGGTCATCATTATACAAAATTCATGTATGAAGATGTGATTTTGGTGTCAACATACCTTATATACAAACAGAGATTTGATAAATTGTGGTATAAGGTGTATTAAGAATTGTAATGCAAAAAAAAATCATGAATGTAATGCACTCCTCTATTGTGATGTATGTAAGAAATAATTTAAAAAAAGAACTGAGTGAAAAATCAGACAGAACATTAATAATGAAAAAAAGACTCAAATTAACACCAATTGGACCTAACAGACATCCACAGAACACTCTACCTAATAACAAAATGTATACATGGCACATTCTCCAGAATGAGCCATATGGTTGACCACCAAAAAAAAAAAAAAAAAAAAAAAAACCTTAAATTTTTTTAAAAATTGAAATCCCATAAAAGATCTTTCCTAATGATAATGGAGTAAAGGACAATAATGGAAGGAAAATTGAAAAATGAACAAATATGTGAAAATTAAATAACACAGTCTTAAACAAGCAATAAGGCATAGAAGAAATACAATTAGAAATTGGAAATATCTTGAGACAAATAAAATGAAAACTCAACGTGCCAAAAATTATGCAGAGCATCAAAAGCAATATTAAGAGGGAAATTTACAACTTTAAGTGCTTACATTGAAAAAGATAAAAGTTCTCAAATAAACAAAATACCTTTAAACCTTAATAGGAAAATGAAAGTTGGCCATAGGAAACAAAGAAAAGTTCCAACAAAGGTACATAAAATAAGGAATAGAAAAACAATAGAGAAAAATCAATGAAACTAAGAATTCTTTTAAATAATCAGTAAAATTGACTGACTTTAGCTAGAGTACCTAGGAAAAACAGAGATAAGATTCAAATGATTAAAATAAAAAAATAAAGTGGAGATATTGCCAATAAGCTTGCAGAAATAAAAAAATCTATATGAGAGTACTATGAAAAATTACATGTCAACATATTAGGTAACAGAGGAAATGGACAAATACCTCAAAACATACAGACTATGATAGAAACTAACTCAGAAACTATACAGAACTATAATAAGTAAAGAATTTGAATCAGTACTCATAAGTTTTCAACCCAGAAAAGCCCGAGACCAGCTAACTTCACTGATCAATTCTAATAGTCATTTAACTAACACCCATCTTTCCCAAACCCTCTGAGAATTAGAGGAGGAGGCAACACTCCCTAGCTTATTCTATGAAGCCAGAAAAATCACACAAAAACATGATAAGGGCACTGCAGATCAATATCCTTGATGAAATTTGATGCAAAAATTCTTAACAAAATACTAGCAAACTAAATTCAAAAAGCTTATTTAAAAGATTATACATTGTGACAAACTTTCATTTATTCCTGGAATCCAAGGATGGCTCAATATATGAAAATTTAAGTAGCACATCACATCAACAATGAAAAACAAAGACCACATGATCATCTCAATTGACACAGAAAATGCATTTGGAAAAGTTCAACACCTTTTCATGATAACAACACTAGAGAAAGAATAGAAGGAATCTATCTCAACCTAATAAAATCCATATAGGAAAACCACACAGCTAACATCATATTCAATGGTGAAAAACTGAAAGTTTCCTTGCCTTTAAGATCAGGAACAAGAAAAGGATACCCAATTTTATCACTCTGTCAATTTTAGCCATAGCATTTAGGAAAGCAAAAAGAAATAAAAGGTATGTATATTGGATGGGAAAAAGTAAAATTATGTCTTTTAGCAGACGACATGATCTTTTATGTAGAAAAACCTAAAGATTCATCAAGAGAAATCTTTTAGAACTAACAAATAAATAAATTCAGTGAGGTCATGAAATACAAAACCAATACACAAAACAGTTGTTCTATACAGCAACAGTGGACAATTTGAAGGGAAAATAACTTTGTTTACATTAGCATCAAAAATACTAAATGCTTAGAAATAAACTTAACTGATGGGACAAAAGAGATCTGTACATTGAAAACTAGAAAATGTTAAAAAAATAAAGAAGGCATAAATATTCATGTTCATAGATTTAAAGAGTTCATTTCATCAAGTATCTGTACTACCCATCATGTTATCAAAACCCCAACATTTAATTGTGAAAACATAAAAACTAATCCTAAAATTCATATGGAATCTCAAGGAACCCTGGATAGCCAAAAAAGAGTCTTGAAAAATAGCTGAGGTCTCATGCTTCCTGATTTCAAAATTTGCTACAAATCTATAATCAACAAAGTCATGTGGTGTTACTATAAAGATAGATGTATAGACAGTGGACTAGAATCAAGAGCCCCCAAATATGCCTTATGTTTATAGGCAAGTCATCTTCCACAAGGGTGCCAAGACCATTCTAAGGGAAAATGGCAGTTTTTCCAACAAACAGTACTGGAAAAAATGTATTTATAAGCAAGAGGATACTTTTTTATACCAAAATCAGAAAGGAACTCAGAATTGAATTCATTAACAAAAGAATGAAATGCCTAAGTATGAATGCTGAAACTATAAAACTCTTAAAAGTAAAAAACAAAAATCAAAACAAAACAAACAAAAAACGTTCTTTTTGCCAGTGATTTCTGTGCATGACAAGAAAAACATAGGCAACAAAAGGAAAATAGATATCATCAAAATGTTAAACCTTTGTACAGCAAAGGACACATTGAACCAGGTGAAGTAGCAGTCCAAATAACAACAGAAAATATTTGCAAATCATATTTCTAAGGAGATTAATACTCAGAATATATAAACAGCTCCTATACCTCAAAACAACAAAAATAAACTAACTTTAAAAATGGGTAAAGTTGGGCTGGAGTTGTGGCTCAGTGGTAGAGTGCTTGCCGGCACATGTGAAGCCCTGGTTTCAATCCTCAGCACCACGTGTGAATAAATAAAATAAAAATATCCATTGACAACTAAAAAATATTTTTTTTAAAAAATGGGCAAAATAGTTGAATAGACATCTCTCAAAAGAATATATGTAAATGTTCACTAAATACTTGAAAAGATGCTCAATATCACTATTCATTTGGGAAATGCAAATCAAAACAATGAAATACTACTTCACACCCACTTGAATTTAATTTTTAATAAAAAACTAAAAAGAGAAAACATAAAATGGCAAGTATGGGTGAGGCTGCAGAGAAACTGGAGGACTGGACATTGTAGTGAAAAACATAAAGTAGTGTAGCTACTGTGAAAAAAGTGGCAGTTCTTCAAAGCTTAAACATAGAATTACCATGTGATTCAGCAATTCCTCCACTGAGTATATATGCAGAAGAAGTAAAAGTAGGGACTTAAGCAGATGTATACACAGTAATATTCATAGTAGTAGCATTCACAATAGCTAAAACTTGGAAACAACTCAACTGTTCATCAATGGATGAATGAAAAACTAAACTATGGTATATACATACTATGGAATATTATTCAGCCTTAAAAAAGAATGAAATGCTGGCACTTGCTGAAACACAGATGGACCTTGAAGACATTATACCGAGTGAAATAAATCAGATGCAAAAGGAAAATGATTGTATGATTACACTTATGTGAGATATGAATTAGTCAACTTCATAGAGACAGAAAGTAAAGTAATGGTTGACAGGTGTTGGGGAAAAGGGAGATGGGGAGTTCTTGTGTAATGGGAACAGATTCAGTTTTGGAAGATGATGAAGTTCTGAGGAAAGAGACCGGTGAGGTTGCATGACAATGCGAATATATTAATGCCCCTAAACGCTACACATGGGAAGGGTTTAAATGATGAATTGTATACTATGCATATTTTACCACAATTGCAAAAAAAGGTACTGTTATCAGCTTTCTTGCACATATCCTCCTCATCCTGGCAAAACCCCAAGCCTAACTACGTCTCTGTCAGCATGCTCCATGCATCTTTGTAATTGAACTTGGCGGAAGAAAAGTGACAAACTTTGCTGACTAGTCTCTCTTTAAATTTAAGCCATTTCAGAAAGAATGATCTCTAACAATGTGTCTGCTCTTCTGTCAAAAATCCACAAATGAAAACCAAGTTCCTACACAACCTGGCCCATTCATTTATTCATTTCTCCTCTGCATCATTTCCTTTCCCTTTCTTTTTCTTTGCTTTTTCTTTATCTGGTAGTGGAGATTGAACCCAGAGGCACTTAACCACTGAGCCACATCCCCAACCTTTTATGTATACATACAGATTTTTATTTAGAGACGGGCCTCACTAAGTTGCTTAGGACCTTGCTAAGTTGCTGAGGCTGGCTTTGAACTCATGATCCTCCCATCTCAGTCTCCCAAGCTGCTGGGATAAGGAATGTGCCATCCAGGACCATGGAGAAGGTAAAGATAGCATGTTATAAATAATTATACATGAAATTCCATGACTAAATGTTTCCCACAAATTGAAACAAAGTTGTGACTAATGTTTAAAAATGCAAGAAATGAAAAAAATGCACTATTTTGATATGATATGCTTGTCCACTCACATTTGTCTCTAATTATTAGTAGGACCTGGTCATAATTTTTTTTTTAGAATTTTAATATTTATTTTTTAGTTCTCGGCAGACACAACATCTTTGTTGGTATGTGGTGCTGAGGATCGAACCCGGGCCGCACGCATGCCAGGCGAGCGTGCTACCGCTTGAGCCACATCCCCGGCCCATAAAATTTTATATATATATATATGCAGGGGAGCCCAATTTTCTAAAATCTACTGCAGGAAAATTAACACTGTGGGGGTAGGGAATATAGAATGATTGAAAGATGTTCTTAACAAATTGTGACATTTTTCTTTTCACTCTTAATGAGTAAGAATGTAGTTCAATCTATCGGGTTCTTCTTTAAGATGAGCACTGTAATTTACATGCAAAATAATTCAGGTGGAGCTATTTGGGGAGCCTTGGTGTAACAGAATCGCCATTTGTCAGAGATTATTACTCTAGAAGGCTCCCTAGGAGAGGCATAAATTTGCCCTGAAATAACACGTTGCATGATAACAGCAAGGAGCTTGTCTCTGCCCTGCTCACAGCCTGCACACCTGCTCAGAGGGACCTGCCTACTGAGCCCATCAGGCCAACCTGCTCGCTCATGTGTCATTCCAGCCCTTAGTTAGGAGCTACTGGAGCGATCACAGAAGCATCACATCACCTAGGAACATAGACAGGAGAGATGTGTTTCCTTTGAAACCCTAAATATTTTAAGAAGGAAGGTTGGTTAAGTAGATAGATATCATATATTGGAGTCAAATAATCTCAGGTAAAAATCAAAATAGTTTGATTTATTAACTCTGAAGATCAGAGCCCTCATATCTAAATTAGGAATAATAAAGCCCAGTAGTGTTATTGTGGAGATTAGGATTGTTTCAGCCGAAGCATCTAGAACAAGACCTAATAGATGTCAGGAATTCCCTCCCGTGTTGGAGTCTGGGTGCCTTTTGTAGAACAACTACAGATATTGCCCTTCATGTGAGCTGACAGAGAACCTACCAGCAGCACTGCTCTGTGTCCTGAGCAGCGGCACTGACCCATTCTGTCATGCGTCCCTGCCCACATTTAACTAATGGATGCTGGTTATTAAGAGCTGAGTGAACTATAGGGTGATTGTGGCCATGCAACTGTAAAGAGCTCTGTGGCCATAAATGGGGTCACTCCTTGTGCTCATTCAGCGCCAAGTTCCAAACAGCACCATTTTAGCTACTCTGTTCTTGAGTCCCTTGTAAGGCAACTTTAGTGCAGAGATTACCCTCTGAAAGTGGGAGCAGGCCTCCTTATTATGGAATGCTGTTTTAGTTAATTGCATTATTAAGCCTTTGCACCTTCTTCATCCATATATAGCTCCACTGTCATTCTGTCATTTTGAAGGAGTGATATGCAGGAGAGTGCTCATTTACCAGGCCTACACTAATAGTTGGTAAATGTGGCCTTACTAAAACTCAAATGAAAAGCTAAACTCAGCAATTTGATCCAAATAATGAGCTACCAATTATTTTAAGGATCTTAAAGAGTCCCTTTTGGTTATAAATTGCTGTTTGCAGATAGCAACTAGTCAATCATTTTCACCACAAAGCCCCTTATTATGTAAAATGGTTTTAATCATTAAAAGTGTTTGGCATATCAGAAAGTCAGACAGCACAAAAACACCTAACAATACATTCTAAGTCAGCTGCAGTGAATTCCAACTTTATCCGGTTCCAAAGAGAAAATTCGACTAACATATTTTTGGTGGATGAGTATCAGTGGGTTTCCGTGGCATGTATTATTTCCACTGGGGACAGGCATATGGCTAAGCAGAAAAAGAACCAACTGGTTTGATTCAAAGGCATTTGTTCAAAGAAAACCATAAATAGACATCCTATGGAGAAACATGGCAAGACTCTTTGAGGCACTATAATTTATAAGTCATTATGTATATAGTTCTAAATACGCATCTACATGTGAATGGGTCCTGTACAAAGTAACTCTGCGTGAAGGAATAATTAATGTTGTAAAATAATATTTCCCTTCCCCATTAGAGCAGCTCCCTTAAATGATAGATGTTTTCTTTATAAAATATCTTTGTTTTTCATCATTCACCTAAAACATCCCACAAATCAGCAGTGAACAGGATTATCATAAACACAATTTAAAAAAAAAAAGCATGATATGCTTAGAGAAGACATCTCAGCCTAGGAAAACCAGTAGATGCATTTTCTAGGGTTAGTGTTAGTTACATGCAAATGTATTAGTTCAAGACAAAGGTCTTTGAGATTATTTACTATATCTCTGTACCCAACATATTCAGTGATACTCAGGTCAAAATTGCCAATGTGCCTTACAACAGATTATTGTATTTTAGGCTGTTAAATTACAAACCTATAAAAGGTAAGTTTTGCTCAAGTAAAAAGCAAAGGCTAAGGCAGAGTTTATTACAGAACAATAAAAATCTCTTCTTCAAAAGAGAAACTAGTTCACATACGAAGAATAAAATGTCAGGAGAACATCACCTCTAGACTTACTCTTGCAGGCTGTAGTCCAAGCTCCTCCTGAGGAGCCACAAAACAATTCCCTCCTTCACTAGGAATTGATGGAAAGCCAGGGAGGGGCGCTGTCCTGGGTGCTGAAAATACAACTGCAAACAAAAGTCAGTGTGCACATGGAAATGCTGCAATGAGGAACACTGATGGTGGGCAAAGAGTCAATCCTGTCCTGTAACAGTGTGGAGTGTAAGAGCTCAGGGGAAAATGAAACATCAGAAAGGTAAAGAAAGTAGCGCGTTAGTTGTCAGGCAGAGTGGACAGGGAAAACCTCTCAAAGGTGAACTTTCATTAAACAATTAAAGACAGTGGAAGAAGCAACATAGTAGGTATGTGAGGGAGGAGAATTCTTAGTTTATAATGGCAAATTCAATCATCCCAGTGAGGAAATAACCTGGGATTTCCACAAAGCCCCAAGACCAGTGCAGCTAGGCATAGAGGGACTAAGGGGAAAAATAATAGAAATAAAGCAGAGGATGTTCTCCTGTAACCAGAATCTCCCCACTTGCTTCAAATTTTCAGTACTCCTATTCAAGGTTCTCTTCTCTAACTTAATTGAAATAGTCTCTGTGAAATGATCATTTTGATAACTGTTAAAAGTTTTGTTAGTTAAATAAAAGTTTTATCTCCCCACATTCCCCAACTGTTAAAATAATACTAAATAGCTTGTAAGTGGTTGCCTATTGGTCTTGATATTAACAATGTAACCAGTAAATATAAAAGAAAATCCTCTACAGAGGGAGTATCTAAGTCCTCCCTGCCACGCACCAGGGACCTGAGTGTTGTCCAACGTGTGTCACCACACTACACTTCTTTCTCAGAGAACTTGTCATCCTGGTGAAAATCAGTTTCAATTTTCTAGATCTGTCTTTTTGGTTGTATAGGGAATAGGGCAATTTCCAATATCTATCGAAATGCTATTTATTTATAAAGGAAAGTAAAATAATTCTTTTCAGTATTTACTATTATGGGAGGTTCAGAAGAAGAATTAGTTGGCTACATGGTTATCTGCTCTTTCAGAAATGCAAAGGAAGCAGCTAATAACTTTTCTTAAACCACAATATATTTATATATTCATTATAAATAAACCTTTGTCGTTGGGGTTTTTCTAATTTCTACCCAAAAGAATGGGTATGAAGTCAGTGGGTGAGGTAGGAGGTTAGTAGGTAGTTACAAATAGGTGGCTATTGTGAGTCTCCTACTGTGTTGGAGGAATGAACACTGCCCTCTGGAGACCACAAAGAGAAAATGCAGACCTAGTGATTCTGTCATCTAACCAATTCTACAACTTTAAAAATAAACTGTATCTGTTACTCTTGCAATAAATAACATCCAAGGCAGCTCAGCTACCAGAAAGGGTTGAAATCTTAATTTCACCTTATGACACATGAGGCAGTGAATTTTTTCCTTATAATTTCCTCATTACGTCTTTCTCAGTTACCAAAGAGCATAGAAAAAAGTGATGATAAAGAGAAAAATGGAGAATGAGATGAACAAAAAGCAAATTAATCTTTTTTTGTCTATGAAACCTCTATTTTAAATATATATTACTTTGTACATTAGATAATGCATAACACTTTCTTGAATAAGATATGTGCCAAGCTCATGAAGTGAAAAAATGTGGTTTAAAAAGAGATGAAAAATCAAAGAACAGCTGTGAATATGGAATTAGAAATATTTTCTCTTTAAAGACAACTTTTCTCTGATGAAGGTTAAAATACCATAATAAAAAAAAAAAAGCCTTTTCCGTGACTTACTGAAGAATGTGTAGGCCTGCCTGTGTGTCGATAGCGAGGTGAAGGTAGGTTGGTAATTAGGTAGGTACGTAGGTAAGACAGACAGATGACAGCTTCCAGGCTTGGAATGTATGGCTTAGATTAATCATGAAAATGCAGAAGCTTCAACTTTAACTCTTCAAAAGACCCTAGAAATATCCTTTAGGAGCTCCAATATTTGAAAAACTTCTTCCCAGAAAACTCTCCTTTAAAAAAATTATTAATTTTTATTACCTTCTAGGGTCATTTAAATTTTTAAGTCCAGCTGGGTTTGGTGGTGCCTGCCTGTAGTCCCAGCAGCTTGGGAGGCTAAGACAGGAGAATCAAGAATTCAAAGCCAGCCTCAGCAATTCAGCGAGGCCCTAAGCAACTCAGTGAGACCCTGTCTCTAAATAAATAAAAAAGGGCTGAGGATGTTGTTCAGAGGCTAAGCGCCCTTGGATTCAATCCCAATACAAAGTAAGTAAATAAATAAATAAGTTCAAGAAAATCCTTCTTCTACTTCAAATTATTTTAGGAATTTACTGTTCGTCTTACTCCTTTGACATCTCTTCACAATTCTATAACGTTAAAGCACCATCTATGTCGCCAATATTTTTCTTACTTATACAAATTAGATTCTTACACCATTATTCTAAAATAGGGTTATTAACTTTGCCTTACAGATAAGGTAATGGGAATAATTTAGGTTATTTGACTTCTTTCCTAACAGGAACATGATACAGCTTGGATTAGAATACAAAGTGCATGATTTCGAAATTCCTTCTTTTGACTGTGCAAAATTTAATCTAGGGAAAAAAATCTTCATGGTCTCAAAACATAAAACATTTAAAAGAGGCAGGAGTTAATGCAAAAATCGGATGGGAAGCCATGCTGATAAACAACCTACAAACAATAACTGGGTATTCTGGAAAATGAACAAAGAAACAAAGAAGAACAGAAGAAAAGAAGGCAGGTTGAAGAGAAGGAAAAGAAATCAAGTATTTCTCCCAACCCCACATACTGAAGTCATACTTTTCATTTGGCAGGGAAAGAACATAAAAATATTATTTCAAATATGAGGATTGTAAAGGCATTTCTGGTGTAGCAAGCTCAGGTGTTGAGAAAAGAACGTTATGTGAGCAAAAGAACCTATGTTGATAATGAGCCACGGGGGGCATAGCTATAGTTGGTTAGAAGCAATGGTCAACTATACCAGGACATTTAATGAGGAAAAAATAGAATGCTCTATTAAAAGGGGACATTTTTTAAACCATTTTCCATCTGTGTTCCTGGAAATGTGAGTTCAATCAATGAATAATTCATCCAAGGCAGATAAAGGAAAAATGCAGTATGCATTCACTTGGGCCAAGATATGCAGGACAGTCAACTGGGTAACGGCTTTAGTTGTCCTGGCATCAAGGTTTAATTGAACCAAAGAGCAATTCCGAAATTTCAAAAGAAAATTATTTCTTTTATGAAATCTGTAAAATTGAACCAAAGCTTTTGAAGACATAAAACTAAATTGAGGGTAAAATGGGCTTATGAATTCAAACCATAAAGGTTATCAATTTTATCCCTACCTAGTTTAGTTAAGTAGAAAGTCATCATTTTCTTTCCACCCTGCTTCATTTTCTTCGCTTTTTATTCCTATGTCACAAATTCAATATGCAGATACTATTCCAGAATGTAGAACAGGAACAGTCGCAATATGCTTGTTCCAATTGGAAGCCAAGATGCTCTGGAAACATAGTTTTTAAGATAGTTATCCATTGGCTTTCATTGTTTACAAAACTATCAACATGATGGCTTAGAACAACAGCCACCTACGTAGATCACAATTTGTGAAAGTGCATTCTGGGTCTCTGCTGTGCTCACTCGTGCCGTGCCTCTGACCAGCTCCCTGGTCAGGTAGTGCTGGTTGTCGGAGAGGGCATAAGCAGGATGGTTCATTTTTGTTCTATGTAGCCTCTGAGCCTCCAGGAGGCCAGCTCAGTCATGTGCACCTGGTCTCAGTGTTCCAAGGATGAGAAGAAGGATACTAGAGCCTTTTAAGGCCAGGATCAAGATTTGCATAGTGTCACTTTTATACATGGCTACTTTTAGTCTAGAGAGGTCACCAGGACCCCTGAATTGAAGAAATACAGAAAAAGATATGGTATCCCCAAAGATTGAGAAGAATGGTGGACCTTCGGGGGTATATTTTTGAGGAACTCTGTGCAATGAAGACATAACCAAAGGTTAAGATGTATTCACAGTTTGCAGCATAAATCTAGTCTCCAAACATGACTGAGTTCAAAGTTCCTACCATGCTGCTGTTTCCATCTCTCCATTTACACTCACCAGGAAGCCACAGCCTCAGAATATTCTGGAAGTTCCCCAAAAACGCCTAGTCATGTAACTTATGTCACTTAGTATCTTAATTTCTGGGTTTCCTTCTATATAGGCCAGTGGAAGTTGTTTTTTCACTTTTATTCTTTTTCTTTTCTCCTCCCTCCTCTGCCCTCTCTGTCTCCCTCATTTCTTCCCTCCTTCCCTCCCTCCTTTCATTCCTATTTCTCATTATCCTTAAATGAAGTACCTCCTTGAACACTAGTACAGGTCTCCATTCTTTTGCTTTTTCTTTGCTTTGTCTCTATAGCTGCAGGTACACCAACCCTCCTCCTTTATCTCCTGGCTCACTGACCAGACTTCTACTGAATTGCTCTTTCTTCTGTCCCCCAACCCCATTTTCTTACTTTATGGCTATAGTAAAAAGTTCCGGAAATGCTTTTAATATCCACATCACATCAAGTGTAGTTTTTCTTTCATTTCCTTTTTTTTTTTTTTTTTTTTTTGGCACCGGAGATTGAATCCAGGGACAGTTAATCACTGAGCCACACCCCAAGCTCTTTATTTTTTATTTTTTTTATTTTTATTTTGAGGCAGGGTCTTACTAAGTTGCTTTGGGCCTCACTAAGTTGCTGAGGCTGGCTTTGAACTTGCAATCCTCCTGCTTCAGCCTCCCAAGACACTGGGATTGCAGACATGTACCACTGTGCCTCTCAACTATAGATTTTCTAACCTTCATTTTGTTTCTATTATTTTGAGAATGAAGATCAAACTTATAAAACATAAGGATATTTATGCTCTAATCCCTTTTAGGGGTTGTGTATGTGTGTGTATGTGTATTCAGATGTTTGTTTTGCTTAAATTTTTAGACTTGTCTTTGCCAAACCCACGTAAGCCATTAGTTTTTAAAACTATTTGTCATTTATCCAGTATCCTTTGCTCTTCCACTATTCAGAGATAATTTTCCTGTTTCCTAGAATGCTTTTCTGTTACAATTTTTGAACATACTTAGTTTCTACACATCCTAATTCAAGATTCCCACATGTATCAAGCACTACAAGAAACACAATTTGATCCCTGCGTCTCTATGCCCATGTGCTTATCTAATAATATAACACACCAAATTGTATTATATATGTAGCTTAGTTTTTTTTTAATTTCTCACATGCCCATGTCGACTGAGACATAGTTCACATTTGCTTTATGCCTTTAGTACTTAATCTTGGTACCTTGGTACATATAGTACAACATTCACCAACAACTGGGTAGAGATGCAGACAGCCACCAGAGGTCCTAGGCTTAGTACTGACAAAAGCCTCACCAGGCTTCATTCTGTTGGCCAATACAAGCCGTGAGACCAGAACTAGTTCAAAGAGAGGGGAAATAGTTTCTGCCTTATAAGGTGACAAGGTCACAAGCAGATAACAAGCAGCAGGGTGACAAGCAGCAAAGTGACCCTACAAAGAGTGTGGATGTTGTGAGACCATCAACAGAGGCAATCAATGAGAAAAACACCAAAGGGTGTTATGCCAATATCCACATCATTCAGCAGTATGCCACTCTTTCTCGGATATATAAGAGAATAGAATTCTAAAGTTTAGGTCAGATTTATTCAAACTAGTTAGAAATAAAAGTTTCTGATTTTAAAAAAAAAGTTTAGAGGCAAAAATTATTTAAATACTGAGCGCCACAGCTCAAAGAATAAAGAAATCATAAAATAAAGATGCTAATGAAACAAAGAAAAGTAAAGAAGGAGGGGGAGGAACAAATAATGACTCCACAGAACCAAACAGCTAAACTGCAGCAATCAAAGCAAATAGCAAGAAAACAAAAGGCACTGATTAAATTCAACCTCTCTTACTCCCGAAATAATATGTATGCTACATCACATTTGACAAACAGTATGGAGAAGAAACGCTGGAGCACAGCAAGCATTATCAATTCCGTTTTCATCACTATTGAATGGAAGAAAGATGTCGCCTTGATCAATTAGGAAAAAATAACCCTATTAGAGTACTTATGTGAACAACTGCAGCAAGCCACTTGAAGCTATTGTGTCCTTGCTCTGGCCTTGGAGCATTAGAAGAAAACCATATATTATCACCCACACTCCGCTGACTCCTCTTAATCAAGGGACCTGTTCTTGGTGTAAGTACAATTTCCACAGTCAAGGCTAATGGCTGATGTCTGAAATGTGACAGTGATAGCTAAGGAAGGCAATGGTGACCAAGGTGGCCCTAGCATTTCCTACAGCTGCACTGGAGATGGCTTTTACCCTGTGACCTTCCTCTTACTAGTTGCTTACAGAATCTAGATGGTCTAACCACTCAGGACTCTGCTCTTTCCTTTAAGATTATTTTCTTTAGACAATTTGTCACCATTAAGTCTTTCTACCCCTCTGAGGTACAAATCTTCTAAGAGTGTCTTGCTAGTTTTGTAACCCAGGACTGAGATCTGAGAGCCAGCCTTGAAATGTAATAATCATCAATGATGATAATGCTCTTTATCTCCCAGTTTCTGTGGAAGGTAGTAAACTAACTTACCTTCAGTTGACACTTATTTCTAAGTGGAAAACTTTGTCCTGTGATGAAGAGACAAAGTTTATTTTTCCTTTGGGTGCAGCTAATTAGCCAACACAGCTGCCTCTGACCTCTTCCACCACAGGCACTTCAACTCTTTTAAAAGCTAAGGCTGAATTCTGGTTCTTCTTGCCTATGGTAGTAGCCTTGAAAAAAATCTTTGTTCCAAGTCTTGTTCGTTCCATTTGGCTGTTGAAGTTTTGCTTTGATGATGGCATCTTGCATTAGCAAAAACGGAGATGTTTGAAAATCACTTCTGAAATGTGAAAATTTCTTTGCAAAAGTTCTAAGAAGCCTGAATGTCTCTGTGTAATATTTAAGGAACACATAGTTCATCTTTTTGGAAATCCCTATTTATTAAGATCTAATTTAAGTTAGGACATGGCTAAGAAATAGTGCCATGGACAGAAGAGGTGGATGGTAGAAATGTCTTTTGTTTTTAACAGGTAACTTGAACTTGAAGCTGCCTTTTGAAGTTCCCTTCTTCAATGAGGCTTTTCTTTAACCTTCACAATATACTTTGTTGCCCATCTTGACTCTATGAGGCTTATAATTGGAAAATAAGATCTCTCACTAAATTAAATAAATACAAGCCTGATTAAGTTTAATTTCAATTAATGTACAATAATGTTTCCCCCTTAGGTTCTAGGCCTTCTGTCAGAGCTGAGGTTACCAAGTGAGTCGTAGATGAGCGTGGCATCTAGTGAGAAAGGCTGACGTTTACACAGCTACGCATCTTCCCCCACTCAAGAGTAATGAAACGGAATTGATAATGCTTGCTGTGCTCCAACTAATGTCTTTTTGATACTGTTCATCAAACATGATATAGTATACATATTATTTTTGAATAATACCAAATATATAATATAATTCTACAAGAGGAATATGTATAAAATCAAAGAGATTCATAGGCAGGAGCAATTAATATCCAAGAAGTACAAAGGGAAAGGCTAAACAGAGGCTGCCCAGTGGCCATTCGGGGAGCAGCAGTGGAGTTCCCCAAAGCAAACTACACTCTCAATTTGCAAAGTGCAAATAATTTTCTTAATTGTTGTTAAAATAGTTAAAATTGTTAACTAATAATAAATGGTTAACTAATAAATTTGAATGTCTTTTTATATGTTTAGTGACTATTTTTATACCTTGTGAAATATCCATTAGAATATTTCCACATTATTTATTAGGCAGTTTTTTAAAATATTTAGTTGTGAGAGTTATTATTACATTTTAGATATATATTCTTTGTAGAAAATACATAATTTGAATATCCTTCCCCTCCTGAGACTGGCCATTTCATTTTTTAATGTTGCCTTTTGCAGTCCAAAGTATATAATCTTAATGAAACTCAAGTTTTATTGAGTTTTTAATGTTTCCTGTTTTTTTGGTCCTAAGAAAAAACATTACTTAATCTAATGTTGAAAAAGACTCTCTTATGTTGCTATGGTCTTAATAAGTCCCCCAAAATTCATGCTAAAACTTAATTACCAATGTGATAATATTAATATTTTTTGTTGTTCTTCTTCCTAAATTCAGGGAAAGGCATTTTGTATTTTCATTTCAAGTATGATGTTCACTGTTTTGCATAGAACAATTTTTTCCCTTTGAGGATATTCTCTTCTTTCACTAAAATATTGGGAATTTTATCTTGAATGGCTGTCAAAATTTGTCAAATATATATATTTTAAAATATTTATTTTTAAGTTGTAGTTGGACACAATACCTTTCATTTTATTTATTTATCTTTATGTAGTGCTGAGGATTGAACCCAGGGCCTCACACATGCTAGGCGAACGCTCTACTGCTGAGCCACAACCCCAGCCCTCAAATATACTTTATGCATAATTTGAGGTGATCATATGGTTTATTTTTAAAAATTTGGTGATAAGGTAAATTATATTTATTGATTTTCAAATGGTTAACTAATTTCTTACCTGGGATAAGTCTTGTATGAACATAACATTTTTTTTCTCACATCTTTACATGGACTTTCCTTTTCCTATATTTTATTAAAGAGTTTATGAAATGTTTTATTTTTCCTGAGACATTTGAATTTGCTAATTAAACTAACTAAATATGGAGTTGTTCTTATGGCCAAGTTCTGAACAAACTTTAATAAATTTTAGTCAGATCTTTTTTTAATCCATGTCAATTTAAGCAGATTAGGATTTACCAGGAAGGAACTTTGTTTCATTTCAACTAATTACTAAACTTTTGGCATAAACTTGTTTTTAATATTGCTATTATTCCTTTAATAAGTGAAAGATTACACTGATATTTTCTTTCTTTCTTTACTATAGATGCTACCTTTTATTTTTTTATTTTTATTATATATATATATATCTTAATTAAATTTTAAATTTATATATGACAGCAGAATGCATTACAATTCTTATTATGCTTATAGAGCATAATTTTTCATATCTATGGTTATATGCAAAGTATATTCACACCAATTCATGTCTTCATACATGTACTTTGGATAGTAATGTCCATCATATTCCACCATCATTTCTAACCCCATGCCCCCTTCTTTCCCCTCCCATCCCTCTGCCCTATCTAGAGTTCGTCTATTAAAAAGACATTTTTTTTAAGCAAACAAGTAGTAATGAAAACAATTGCACATGACTGATTTTCAGGGTGAAAAACAACTTAATCAATTAATACATTAAAATAGCAATTACAACAATGCGATAGAAAAGGAAAATAAAAGATGACAAGGACCTAGAAACCATATAAAATGGCCAAGGGGAAACCAAAGAGAGATCAAGAATTGGGGGACAATATTAAATGTGCAATGTATGTGCCACTGAAGCTCCAAAAATAAAAGAAACTTTGTGCAAAAACCTGTTTAAATAGATAATAACAGAAAACATCTAATTTACCTTTACAAATGGAAGAAGCTGAGCAATACCAAACAGGATAAGATGAAAGAAGATCATGCTGAAATATATCTAAATTAAAACTTTTTAAAAAAATAACAAAAAAGTAAAGAAAAATACATTACACACAAGGAAGGATGGTATGAATCACTTACATTCTCATCAGAAACCAGAGACAACAAAAATTGCAATCATAGTCCAGAAGTATTGAAACACAAGCTACTTAATCTGCATCCTTATAAAGAACCATGTGTCCTCTTTTGGGCAAATGTTTTGGTGTCAGTATTTTCACTCAATTTGAACTCCTTTGACCAAAGTGTTCAAACTTTATAGGGAAGTCTGTATGAGTTTCCCTCCCTTCTTGGATGGACCTTCCTTATGTCCCCTCTTTCTAGGATTCTCAGAACGTGTGCTAAGGGTGGGAGGGGGACAGAGACAGGGGAATGCATCAGCCTGTTCTTCAGTCCTTTCTAAGCTCGGAAGAGATGACTCAGAGCTAACTGGGTTTGGCCTGGTTCTTTATATAAACGTGGATGAGGTAGTCCCTCATGTAAATGTAGAATAGATAATTATCTCAGAGGCTGGATAGAAATACTAAAAAAAATGAAAAATCAAGGGAATATGTCACCCCCCAAAACTCACAACACAATTGACTCCAGGGACACCACAGTGGAGGAAGTTACAGAAAAAGAATTTAGAAAGTTGATAATCAAAATGTTCAATGAACTAAAGACAATCCAAGAGATACAACAAGAGAGAATATACAGGAAGTGAAAGAACGTTTCAGAAAGAGAGATAACCAAAAGAGAATCCAACTAAAATTTTGAAAATAAAGACTAAATAAATTGAAAAATAAGTTGAAAGCATCACCAATTGATCAGACCAGATTGTGCACAGATTCTTAAGCCTCAAAGACATAGTATATAGTCTTGAAAATAAATTTGACAATAGGGAAGTATATTAAGAGTCCATGGCCAGAATATTCAAGAAATCTGGGATAACTTTAAGAGATCAAATCTAAGAATCATTGGCATAGAAGACAACATTGAAATACAACCTAAAGGAATGCACAATCTTTGCAATGAAATAATTTTAGAAAAAATTTTCAAAACTTACAAATGAGGTGAAAATCCAAATATGAGAGGCATGTAAAAGCCCAAATAGACAAGATTAAAAAAATCCTCTACAAAATGCATTGTAATAAAATTGCCTAATGTACAAACCAAGGATAGAATACTAAAATTTGCAAGAAAAAAAAAAACAGCAGGTCACATTTAGAGATAAGTCAATTAACAGTTGTGCTGATTTCTCAGCCCTAAAAACAAGGAGTTTGGAATAATATATACCACATCCTTAAAAAAGGGGGGGAGAGAGGGTCTCCAAACAAGATTGCCACATCCAGTAAAAATATCCTTCAGCACTGAAAATAATATAAAAGCTTTTCATGATAAGCAGAGACTAAAAGAATCCATAACCATTAAGCCAACACTAAAAATCAACATATTCTGTGAAATATTTCATGAAGAAGAAATGAAAACTTAATATTAGAGCCACTGTATGGATGACTTTGACTAGAAGCATAGCCAGTTAAAGAAGCATCATGATTTAATTAAGCATCAGAAATAAAATTGCAGGAAATTAAAATCATCTCCACAATAACCATGAATACCAATTTTCTAAAGTCTCCAATCTAAAGAAATGCATTGGCAGAATGGATAAAGCAGCCAGACCCAACCATAAGTTGTTTACAAGATATTCATCTTACAGACAAAGGCATCTACAAGTAGTAGGGGAAAGGATGGAAAAAATATACACTGAAAATGGAAACAGAAAACAAGCAATTGTGGCTACTCTCATATCTGATAGGGTAGATGTCAAGTCAAAATTAATCAGAAGAAAAAAGGGTCTCTTTATACTGGTTAAGGGAATCATCAAAAAATAAGATATGATTATTGTAAATATTTATTCCTCTAACATTAGTGCCCTTACATACATAAAAAAACCTAAGCCATATGAATAATCAAATAGACTTCAATATAATAATACTCAGTGACTCACCCACCCCTCTCAACAATAAATATACCAACCAGACATAAACTAAGTAAAGACTCTTCAGAATGAAAAATATATGCTAAATCAAATGAACCTAATAGGCATTTATAGAATGTTTCATCTATCAACAGCTGAATTCACATTCTTCTCAGTTGCACATGAAATCTTCTCTAAAATAGATTATATTTTGGGACACAAATTAAATCTTTGCAATATAAGAAAAAAATTATAATTTCTTGCATTCTACCAGAGCATAGTGGAATAAAATTAGAAATCAACAATAAGATTAAAAACAAATTATTTCAACACCTGAACAGTAAATTATACACTTTTGAATGAGGAATAGGTCACAGAAGATCAGGGGAGAAATGAAAAAAAAATTCTTAAAAACAGTTGAGAATAGATATACAGCATATCAAACTCTTAGGGACAATATGAAGGCAATTCTAAGAGGAAAATTAATAGCATTGAGGGCCTACATTAAAAAAATAGAAAGATCCCAAATAAATAACCCAGTATCCTACCTAGTCAAGGCCCTAGTAAAGGAAGAACAAATGGATTTCACAATCAGTACAAGACAGAAAATAATTAAGATCAGAGCTGAAGTTAATGAAATGGACAATAAAAAAATAATATGAAGGATCAGTGCAAGAAAGATTCAGTAACTCGAAAAGATAAACAAGATTGATTGACCCTCAGCCAAATTCACCAAAAGAAAGAGAGGGAAGACTCAAGTCACCAAAATTAGCAATGATACAGGAAACTCAACACAGAAATTTCTGAAATCCAGAGGACCATTAGAAACTACTTTGAAAATTTATACTCCAACAAACAGGAAACCTAGAAGATATTGACAATGTTTTAGAAACATATGATCTACCAAAATTGAACCATAAGGATAAAAATAACCTATATAGACTGATATCAAACAATGAGATTGAAGCAGCAATTCAAAACTTACCAATAAAGAAAATCCCAAGACCAGACAGATTCTCAGCCATATTCTACTAAACTTTTAAATAAAAATTAATGTCAATATTCCTCAAATTACTCCATGAAATCGAAAGGAAGGGAGTACTCACAAATACATTTTACAAAGCCAATATCACTCTGACACCAAAAGCAGACAAGACACATCAAAGAAAGGAAACTACAGATCAACATCCCTAATACACATAGATGCAAAAATCCTTAATATTACCAAGCCACACTAAAAAACAGATAGTGTACCATGATGGGATAGGTTTCAGCCCAGGAGCACAAGGTTGGTTCAACATATGCAAGTCAATGAATGTAATTTATCTCATAATAGAAATAAGGACAAATATCATAGGTTCATATCAATAGATGCAGAAAAGGCCTTTGATAAAATCCAGCACCAGTTTATTTTAAAAAAACACTGGAGAAACTAGAGATAGAAGGAACTTACTTCAACATTGTAAATATACATATGACAAACTCAAAGCTAACATAATACTGAATGGGGAAAAACTGAGAGCATTTCATCAACAATCAGGAAAAGGATAAGGATATCCACTCTCACCACTTTTATTCAACATAGTTCTTGACACTCTATTCAGAGCTATCAGACAAGAGTAGGAAATTAAAGAAACACAAAGAGAAAAAGAAGTCAAGTTCTGTTTATTGATGACATGATTCTATCTAGAAGACCCCAAAAATTCCACCAGAAGATATCTAGAGCTGATAAACTAATTCGGCAAAGTAGCAAGATACAAGATCAATGTACATAAAAATCAATAGCTTCCCTATACTCCAATAATGAACATGCTGAAAAAGAAATCAGGAAGACTCTCTTGTTCATGATAACTTCAAAAAATAAAATACTTGGGTCTAAATCTAATCAAGGTACTGAAAGCTGTCTACAATGAAAACTATAAAACACTGAAGAAAGATATTAAAGAAGATGTTAGAAGATGGAAAGACTTCCCAGGTTCTTAAATAGGCAGAGTTAATATTGTCCAACTGGCCATTTTACCAAAAGCAATATAGAGATTTAATGCAATCCCCATCCAAATACCAATGCCATTTTTCACAGAACTAGAAAGGAAAAAAAAAAAAAAACAGTCCTTAAATTGATTTTAAAGAATAGTAGACCCAGAATAGCCAAAGTAATCCTGAGCAAGAAGAGTGATGCAGGAGGCATTATAACACCTGATCTCAATTATAATACAGAGTTATAGTAACAAAAACATGATGTTGGCATCAAAATGGACTTGAAAACCAGTGGAATAGAATAGATGTCACAGAGATAAATCCACATGCAGTCATCGGACACTTGATAAAGGTGCCAAAAATATATGTTAGAGGAAAGTTAGCCCTTTAAACAAATGGTGCTGGGAAAACTGTATATCCATGTATAGAATGAAACTAATCCCTGTCTTTTACCATACACAAAAGTGAACTCAAAGCAGACCAAAGACTTAGGGATTAGACCAGAAACTGCAACTGTGAGAAGAAAACATGGGGTCAATACTCCATCGTAATGGAGCAGGCACCAACTTCCTTAACAAGATCCTTAAAGCTCAACAAATAAAACCAAGTGAGATAGTATCAAATTAAAAGGCTTCTGTATAGCAAGGGACACAATTATGAACACAGAGAGCCTGCCGAATGGGAGAAAATCTTTGCCAGGTATTTCTTTGAAGGGGATTAATATCTAGATTTTGTTAAGAGCCTAAACATCTTAATATTGAAAAAACAAATTACACAATCAATAAATGGGCAAAAGAACTGAGCAGACACTTCTCAAAAGAAGAAACACAAATGGCTAATAAATATATGAAAAAAAGTTTGACATCCCCAGAAATCAGAGAAATGCAAATCAAAACTACATTGAGATTTTATCTCGATCCAGTTAGAATGTCAATAATACAAGTAATAATAAATGCTGGTAAGAACGTAGGAGAAAGGTGTGTTAATACACTGTTCATGGGACCACAAATTAGTACCACCACTTTGGAAAGCAATATGGAAATGCCCCGAAAAGACTAGGAGTGAAACCATCACATAATCCAGCTATTCCACTTCTTAGTATTTATCAAAAACTAAAATCAGTATATTACAGAGATATAGGGACATCAATCTTCATAGCAGCATGAATCACAGTAGGCAAATTATAGAACCAGCTCAGGTGCTCATCAACAGATGAATGGATAAAGAAAAAGTGGTGTATATACAGAATGGAGTTTTACTCAGCCATTAAGAAGAAGAAAATAATGGCATTTGCCAACAGAGGATGAAACTGGAGAACATCCTGCTAAGTGAAATAAGTCAAGGGTCAAATGTTTTCTCTAATATGTGAAAGCTGGAATAAAATAAGGAGAGAGAGAGAGAGAGAGAGAGAGAGAGAGAGAGAGAGAGAGAGAGAGAGAGAACACCATGAAAATGGAAGGGAGATCAATGGAGTGTAGAAGGGGGATAAATGGGGAGTGGAGAGGAACAGGAAAGAGGAGGAACAAGGGAATGAGGCTGACCAAATTGTGCAGTGTGCATATGTGAATTTGTCATGGTGAATTCCACCTTTATGTACACCTATAAAGTATCAATTTATGGAAAAAAAATAGATGCAGGAAGGCCAGTGGAGTAGAAGAATGGGAATGGAGTGGGGAGTGGAGGGAGGAGGTAATGTGGAACAAATTGTATTCCAGGCATGTGGGCTGCTGTCAGAATGAACCCACTATTATATATACCTATGATTCACTTTAAAAAAAACATTTAAAATATAATTGAAGAGATAAACCATCTTCATGGAGAAGACTCAATATTGAATAGATGTAAGGTTTGGGTTTTTTCCAAATTCTTCCAAGATTTAGTGCATTTCTAATAAGATAGCAGCAGAGCTCTTTTAAAACTTAAAATCATGGTTCTAATTTCTAGTACAGTAAAATTATTATAGTTTATAAATCATATTTTTATGAAGAGCTGAAAGAGAGAGTGCAAAGGCTTCAAACATAATGACATAATAAGGAGGGAAGTGGGAGTTATCCTGATTTGATGATTATACATTGTATACATATATTGGTGCCACACTGTACCTCATAAACATATATAATTATCACATGTTAGTTATAAAGAAAATAAAACATTTGAAAAATAAATGTGTAAATGTTAGAATTAGCTAAAATGTTTCTAAAGCATGAATGATGGGCAAGAATGCCCACACTAGCAGATTTCAACATTTATTTTAAAACTTAATTCAACAAATCTAGTATTTGTATAGAAATCAATTGATTGAATAGTGAATGTATTAAAATGATATTCTGAGAATGTCAACTTGGTATATTACTGATGAGAAACTTGGTATATTACTGATGCATTAAATAGGTGGATTTTGGATATATAATTTTTCTTCATACATGAAAATTGAAATATGATTCTTATCTACTTCATACATAAAAGTCAGCACCAGTTTTAGCTACAGATATAAAATAAATCTTAGAAGTTTTATGACAGAGGACACTTTCGAATGATTTCAAAAGTGGATGTGATAAACTAATAGGTTGAGTTTTATTAAAGTTAAGAATGACTATTCATTAACATTTTATGAAGAGAGTGACAAGCAATTACAGACTGAAAGAAGATGATTGTGGAACCTATTCTCTAATGAGAGTTACTGTCCAAAATATAAAAGGAAATACTATAAATAAATAAGCAAAAGGTGATAGTTCAAACAATGGGCAGAAATTCTGAACAGAAATTTTTGGGCAGAGGGAATGCGGATGTTCAATAAATCTTTATTTAGATGCTCAAAATCACCAGCAGTGAGTGTCATGTGAATTTAAAACACTTCACTGCTTCTTGTGTTTAGAGTGAGCAAAATTTTAAGTGACAACATCTTAGGAGATGCTACCAAGAGATCAGTGCCCTCTTCTTGTGTGGATGCAAACCATAACAAGAAACTGAAGTGATGTGCTAGAACACGGTTTAAAATGATCCCCCAAATTCTACTCCTAAGTGAGATTCTTGCACATGTTCCACATATCATCTTTTAGGGTAGTGAGAAAACTGAAACAAATAAAATACCCACAGAAGAAGGGAGCATAAACAGATTGTCATGTGTTCAAGTGATGGAATATTATGCAACAGTAACAAAATTAAATATGCCCACATGTACAAAGGTAGGTAAATGGCCCAAAAAACTATTTTAAAATTTTGCAAAAGAATTATCCACAGAAAGGCTAATGTTTCTATAAAGTTCAGAACACTTCAAAATGAATAATATGCTTTTAGGACTAAATGAATATATCTGCAGCAGTAGAAATATAAACTTGCAGTTCAGGGGGAAAGGCAAGGTAGCAGAATCACAAAGCCCTCCTAGGAAGCTCATAAATTATTACTAATGTGCTATTTGTTAAGCTGGAAGTGTGTAGATGAGTGTTCATTCTATCATTAGTCTTCATAACTTAGATAAACTTCATATCTCAAATATAAGAAAAATATTAGGGCCAGACTCTGCCTCTTGTGTATTAACTCAGCTATTAATAATTTTTCAATTCATCTTATATTTGTTCCTTATTTCATGTAACAGGCACTACAAAAACTAATATTGAATAAAAGTGCTTCTGAGAGAGAGTGAAAGAAAACAAAATTTGCTATCTCTTTGCTTGCTTTACCATTATTGATGAGGCTAATTGTAACATTGTTTGAAAATAATATGTAAAATTCCTGTCTTGTTTTATATTTCTTCTAGTACTGGAATAAAATGATTTTATTGTATTTCATCCCTAGAAATTAATTGCTCACATATCTTTCCACATCAGGTGGGCAGCAGAAACTGTACACGGCATTCATAATTTAACACAGGGGATCTTGCATCTTTGGATGCCTCTCTCCCTTGTGAGTATCTGCAAGCTGGAATATTTCAAAATGATATCCCCAAAGAACAAATAAAATTCAGAGTACTCTGAAATGTTGTCTTTGTTTTCCATTCTGGATCTTAATTTCTCAATGCCACATCAATGTCACTTTTTAGATGACAGGAAGATTAATAGTAAACATCACATATACTTTTTGTTAGACCATTGGTCATAGAGGCTCATCGTGACTTGGCTTATTTGATAATCAAGACAAAATTTGACACTAGCAAGATTTATCTGAAGATGTACTTTCTAAGAGAAGTAACTTGACCCAAGTGATGACAGGGAATATGCATATTTTTGACTTAAAGGTTTGATCCCTGAGATTTATGACAAGCTCAAAGCAATTCACATCAACATCATCCAACAGCTTTCAAGGAGAAAATTCAGAATCTCCAGAGGACCAATTTTCTATTTTTAATATTTATCTGAATTGACAACTTAGGAGTAACTTTCTCTGAAATCTGTTAAAAATTCCAAACCAGATTCTTCATTATTATCACTATAGACTCTCTATGATATTGACAACTAAAATTAAACATGGTATATGCTTCAACATTATGTCAACATTGGTGAAAATATCAGCTAGCTAGTTCTTAGGTAGTCTCTATCACATCTTTCATGGTTGGCAAAAAAATAATATTCTTATGTATTCAATTGAACACAAAATAGAAAATACAAAAGATTAAAATACCATCCAAGGCAATTAACTTAGAAGTTTCCTTAGTGCAAATAGCACTACACCAAAGCTCATTTGATTCTGAATTTAGAATCTGACAATATTTTTGTAGTGATTTAAAAGAGAAACATCTTTGAAAAATATGTGCTCTACCTTCTTCAGTCACTTAGCAATGATGAATCAACAATGTTATTCTTCTGTTTTGTTTACTTTTATTAATAATATTTAAAAACAATGAAAAATGCATGTTTTTGTTTTAGAAAAATCCTGAGAGATTTATAAAAACAAACAAACCTACACTGGAACTAAGTAAATTTAGCAAGGTTGCAATATGCTAGCCCAACATCCAAATACCAACTGTAATTCTATGTAGAAATAACCAAAAATTTGAAAATATAGTAAAAATATCATTATAAATGATAGCAAGAATATTAAATATTTTAAAATAATTTTTATAGAATATGTATAATGCACATACATTTAAAACTGAACAAAATGCTGAAATAAATAAAAAGAAATAAATTAATATACCATGTTCATAGATGATGGTTCACTATTGATAGACATCAGTTCTATTTCAATCACTCTATTCATATTCACTTCACCTCAGTAGAAATCCTGGTATTTTTGTAGATATTAACAAACTAATTACACAAAAGATATCGACATGCAAACAGTCAAAAAATAAACACAGTCTCAAATAATACACACACACCAGAAAAGCCAAAATAATATTGATAAATGAAAAGTGTGAGAAATTGAGCAACTTGATTCCAAGAATTAATAGAAAGCAATAGTGATCAAGACCTAAGTACTAGTCTATGTGGAGGCAAATAGATCAATGTAGTAGAACTGAGAGTTGAGAGGCACATATATCTAGTCAATTGATTTTCACAGTAGCAAAAAAGTTAATTCAGTAGGAGAAAGGAAACTGTTTTCAATTTGTTTCGGAAAAAGAAGAGGGATTTTTATTCCTGTCTCACACTATATACAAAAATTTAATTTAAGACATCACAGATATAACTATAAAAGCTAAAATTATGAAACTGCTATAAATACATCTGAGAATGTTTCTATGACTGGAAATAGGCAATAGCTTCTAAGACAAGGCATAAAATCATAATTAAAGAAGAAAAAATGATAAATTAGACTTTATCAAAGTTTAACATATTTACTATTCAAAAAACTAAGAAAATGAATAGGCAAGCTGCATACCGAGTGGCAATTTTTGCAATACTGATATTTCAGAAAGGGTTTGTATCAAACACACACACACAAGCACACACATACACAATTTCTACAACTCATTAGCAAGAAGACAAATATGATAAAAATTGACAAAGTAATCTAGCAGCTAATTTAGAAAAGACAATAACTATCAATATACATATAAAAAGGAGCTTAACATTATTAATGCCCATAAAAACAACAATTTAAATAAAACACAACATCACTAGATTGCGCATTGGAATGGTCAAAATTCTTTTTAAAAAACTGAAATATCGGGCTGGGGATGTAGCTCAAGCGGTAGCGTCCTCGCCTGGCATGCGTGAGGCCTGGGTTCGATCCTCAGCACCACATACAAACAAAGATGTTGTGTCCGCCGAAAAACTAAAAAATAAATATTAAAAATTCTCTCTCTCTCTCTCTTAAAAAAAAAAAAAACCTGAAATATCAAATTGAGGGATGTATAACAGCAAGAAGTCCCAGACTTTGCTTATATAAATTTAAATGCAATTAACTAGAGAAGTAAATTTTAGGGCTTCATTTTAAAAGTAGGTTGACTAGATAGCAACATCCAACAACAACAACAAAAAGAATAGAAGAAAGCATTCTAAATGTTTTTTTACCATAAATAAGTGCAAAATTTTGGAGGATAAACTTGCTGACCCTGTTTGAACACTATACGATGTATGTGTGTGACAAAACATCACAGGGTACTACTTCAAAATTTACAATTCTGTGTATCAATTTTAGGAATCAATGAGTATAAAACAATATTTTCACTTCAAAAAGCAGCTTATGAGAGGTAAAGTGAGAAGGAGGTGGATATTGAGAGAATCAGGAGGAAGGAGAAAAAATGGCACCTACAGATTACAGTAGCACAGCCTCGCTGCCGTCCAGCAGGTCTACAGAGCTAACAGCCCCAGCCAACTCAAGGACAGGCGCAGACCACTCAGGATTATGGGCAACAAAGCTAAGAAACTTGTGGACAGCCGACTGATGTCAGTTAAACCCAGGCTCAGACCTCGGCTACCTATGGGCAGCCTATATATGCAAATTGAGATGGACAGCCTCTCACTGGTTATACTACCCCAACTGCCCCTCAGACACAGCCAGGCTGTCCAGGGGTATGACACTGGCTCAGGACACCACCCAGGCCTTCTATGCAGCTCAGTCTGCATGTGGCACTCAGTCTGGTTACCCAACTTATAGTCAGGAGTCAGCAGCCACAACATCTATAAGAACTCAGGATTGTGACAAGCCCACTGAGACCAGTCAACCTCAGTCTAGCACAGGGGATTACGATCACCCTCGCCTAGGATAGGGACAGAGTGACTGTAGTTCCTGGAGCTACCCCATGCACCTAGACACCACACCTCCATCTTATCCTCCTACCAGCTATTCCTCTATACAGCCGACTAGTTATGATCCATGCAGGTACTCTCAGTAGAGCATCTATGAGCAACTAAGCAGCTATGGACAGCACAATAGCTATGGGCAAGAGCCTCCCACTAGTTACCCCACCCCAGATTGAATCCTACAGCCAGGCTCCAGGTGAACACAACCAACAGAGCAACAGTTACGGAAAGCAGAGTTCATTGCAACAGGACCACCCAGTAGCATCGGTGTTTATGGGTGGAGTCTGGAAAATTTTCCCGGCCAGAAGAAAAGGGGAGCATGAGTGACCCCAATAACCAGGGAAGGGGAAGAGGAGGATTCACTTGTAGAGGCACAAGCAGTGATGGGTGGAGAGGAGGATGTAGTGGAATGGATGCTGCAGTGTGGTGGCTTCAGTAAGCCCAGTCGACCTATGGATGATGGACCAGACCTTGACCTTGACCCTCATGAAGACTGACATCATCAGTGCATTTTATGTGCAAGGATTAAATGACATATGACTCTTGCTGGTCTGGCAGAATTACTTAAGCAGTGTGGGGTTGTTAAGAGGAACAAAAGACTGGGTGACCCGTGATCCATATCCACCCAGGCAAGGAAACAGAAAAGCCCAGAGGTGATGTCACAGTGTCCTTTGAAGACCCACTAACTGCCAAGACTGCTGTGGAGTGGTTTGATGGGAAAGATTTTCAAGGGAACAAACCGAGAGTCTCTCTTGCTCAAAAGAAGTCTCCACAGAACAGTATATTCCCTGAGGACAGAGGATGCCACCACCATTCCATGGAGTTATAGGAGGTCCAGGTGCCCTGGACCTTCTCCCTGGACCTCTGATGCAGATGGGAGAGAGAGAGGTGGATGTGGTCATGGAGGACCAAGAGAAATGAATGAAGGAGAGCAGCATCAGAAATGAAAAGAGACCGGCCCTCCTGAACACAGAGATCCTGGAGAGCTGCATGGATTACCAGATTGATATTTATCTATTTATTTATTTATTTATACTGGGGACTTAAACCAGGGGTGCTTTTTACCACTGAGTCATATCCCTAGCCCTTTTATTTTTATTTAGAGACAGGTCTCACTAAATTGCTTAGGGCCTCACTAAGCTGCTGAGACTAACTTTGAACTTGTGATCCTCCTGCCTCAGCCTCCCAAGTCTCTGTGATTACAAGTGTACACCAGATTTATTTTTTAAACCAGAAAATTCTTTAAATTTATACTGCTTTATTTATAATGTTGGCCACAACATTATGAGTTTTCCTTGTCTCTACTTGAATTTTTCACCATTCCTAAATAACCATTAAAACAAGTTAAATGGTAGTATGTTGAGTTTCTTTACACCTCCCCCCCCCTTTTTTAAAGATGCTTGTTTAACTAGATTTAACAGTGAGAACCCCTGTGAGCATGCTCAGTATCATTATGGAGATCAAATAGGGCCTCTAACAGTAAAAATGTTCATAGTTGTTATTTTTTAAAATAAAATTACAAATGTTTATTTAAAAATGGACAGTTGTGGCTGGGGTTGTGGCTCAGTGTTGCAGCATTTGACTAGCATGTGTGAGGCACTGAGTTTGATCCTCAGCACCACATAAAGTTATTAACACACACACACACACACACTTATGTTTTTAAAATGGAGTTAAAAGATCATTTACCATGTGAACCAGAAATTTCTTTCTGAGGTATTTCCCAGGAGAAAGAGAAACCATATATTATGATTATAAGTCCACAAATACCTCTACAAGAATGTTCAATGATGCTTTGTTTTTCACAGTCAAAAAGTTGAAACCGGGCTGGGGCTTTATAGCTCAGTGGCAGAGTGCTTGCCTTGAACATGTGAGGCACTGGGTTCGATCCTCAGCACCACATAAAAATAAACAAATAAAATAAAGACATGCTGTTCATACAGTTACAAAAGAGTCTTAAAAAAAAGTTGCAACCACTCAACAGGTGAATAAATAGTGGCCAATTCACCTAATGGTATAACGATACCTACTATTAATAATAGTGATACAAGCCACAACATGGATAACTCTCAATGATATTATGTTGAAAGAAAAAAGCCAGTCACAAAAGCACAAGTCTCATGATTCCATTGATAGGTAGTTCCAAAGCACTAAGCTTCGATGTCAGAAATCGAATGTTAAGCTTCGATGTTAGAGTAACTTCTGCTGTGGTGGGCAGGTCCTGCAAAGAACACTGATGCATGGTGGTCTACATATTGACTGGGGTGATGATTGTAATGAGATAGATAGATAGATAGATAGATTTTTTAATCAAAATTCATAGGTGTATATACTTAAAATCTCCATTTCTTTGTATCTTAATTAAACCTCAATAATCATTTTAAATTGGAAGAGAAACTGTAATAAATCATAAGAGATTTAAAAGAACTTGATTTTAATACATTAACTTTAAAAAGACATTTTTAAGACAGGTGGAGACCATTTAATAAGGACTAGATATTAGATGAAACTGAAATATTAATGTTGATTTTTAAGGTATGATATGGGCATTATGGTTACACAAAAATAATGCCCTTATTTGACAAAGATGCATACTGAACTATTTATGGGTGAAATGATATTTTAGTTGTGTTTTGAAATATTCATGGGAAAAAAATGAGAACAGATAAAATTGTGGTAGTGTGACACAGTGTGATAATTGTTGTGAGAGCCCCAGACAGGGAATTTCTTTGGCTAATGGTCCCAAGGAGCTCGAACAAGTTGGGGACAGAGACAGGAAAAGGATGAAAAGCCAATTACACATCTTCAAGACCCAGCTGCAGGCAACTGGGACTCAGTTCAGGTGGAACCTCTGAGAACATGAACAATGCCTTCTAGAATTTTCCTTCCAAAGGAAAGGAGGCCACATAACTTATCCACTGGCTTCTATTCCCATCTGTTGAGGGGTGCCTGAGTCATCAATTTCACCCCGGGACCCCTTGCATCTTGCATTTAGACTATTATGTATTCAGGAGCTGCTGGGGCTCCTGAGAAAACCCTAAGACAGAAAACCTGAGACTATTCGGATGTTTTAGGAGGAACGGTATCAGCAAGAGTCAGCAGGAACCACCATAGTTGTGGCTGAAACAAAAATGAGCAGAGGGGTTGAGATGTGGGCCATTGTGCAGGGAGCATGCCTGGGTTGTCAGCTTGTTCCTCAAGGACAGAAGTGAACTCCAGTGTTGGGTTAATGGAAGGTGCGGTAAAAGTCACTCTGTAACAGAAGCCAACACCACACCTTTGTTCCCCATACTTGAAACACTAACTTGAGCAGTCTCTCATCATTGATACACTGCGTGACTGCTGAAGAGTTTTATTATCATCTAACCATTATGCTCCTGACTGTCAAGCAACAAGTGTCTTCTATCTGTAGCAATTATACAGGAAAATACGTTTTCCTTGATCATTACAACCCTCAAAGGTAGATATCATTGCAATCTACATATAATCTATGGGTATAGAGAGAAAAAAAAATTGCTCATGTTGAAGTCAATTGGTAGAGAGTGGCTGATCACTTCTGAATAGGAAACCAAATTTCTTCCAGCTTCTTGTCTTCTTGTCTTTTGACTCAGGGACAGATGTTCTGGATAATTCCAGTGTAGCAGAGACGGAATGACAAAGAGTAAATGTCATAGAAGAGATTCTCCAAAGAAAGCTTATCAAATGCTTGTTAAGCTTTGCTTTGGATTTAATTTCCCTCTTCTAATAGCTATAGTAGGTACTACTGTGAACATAATCAGGCATGGGTCCTCTCTGTTTTTCTAATTTTTCTTAGCGGGATAAAAATACCAGTGATGGAGCACCTGTAATAAACACCTGCCTGAGCGCAGGGGCCTGGTAAACCAGGTCACTCCAGTGTGCATGCTAATAAGCCTCCTGAAATGCCATCTAGGGCTTCAGGAGGAGCAAGAAAAGCATTTAATGTTTCCCTTTCCACTCCTTCCCAGCGTGTGATTATTGCTAAACCTTTCCTGCTTGGTATTTTTTCCTCCTATAGGCTAAAAATATGCAAATAATCTTTTTAATTGTTCATGAGAACTCATTAAATTTCCCTCTTATGATGAGATTTCTTTCTTTTAATCAGTAGTTGTTTGGAGCCTAATAGAAAAAGAAAGTACCAGTATAAGCCCACTGCATATGGTTCTTTGCTTGTTTTCATAATTTAACAGAAGGGAAATTTTAAACTGAAGTGATTGCAAAATTTAATTCAAAAAACCATATTTCTTTTTCATCTAATTAGGATTTTAGAAAGGTTTCTTATATCAAAGATAACTATCTGACCTCTCCTTTGTAATATTCATTGAGAATTCTGTAAAGTATCAGACATGAATGTATAAAATTGTATCGTTAGTGTTTCTCTCTCTGGTAACTTCTCTTTGAAATACAAAAGGTAAATTCTTGATTTAAGAAGCTAAACCTAAGCTAAAGAGTAAAACTGACAGAATCTATGGTATTTAGATTGAAGACTTGTTTGTCAGAGTCAGAACTCTTGAGTCAGTGGTTGGTGGGGATGGTTGGAATCACAGAGGACTGGATTTCATCTAGTAGAGGTCTTTTCAAGATGGGTAAATTGATTCATGACAAAGGATTATATTTGTTGACTTCTTTCCTTACACTGGTACCTAAAATGCTAGACTGTTTGACCAACTGTAAGCAGTGGGAACTAAGGGAGAGGTTATTATTGATTTAACAGACACCTTAGAACATTAATCCAGTGAAATTCGCCAAGGTGCAGATCCCTTCCAGAGAATACTGGTGTCTTCTAGACCAGAATAGTTTCCGATCTCAATCTAACTCTCTGACTTTGCTTTGAAGCTGTACCCAGATTAGAACTGCCACCTGGAAAAATCAATCTTTTGAGGTCAGGTAAGCTTTAGTCCCCCAGCAAAGGCCGAGGCTCTCGGTGGCTCCAAACGGTTTTCAGAAGTGGTCTTGGACAAAGGAAATAGATGATGTTTCTAGGAGAAGCAAGTAATGGTTGGTCTATTTAGGGAGGAGGTGAGTGGAAAGACCTTCCTTCAATATCAAGGCTGAAATTGTTTTTACTTTCTTCTGCTTTAAAAAGTGGTATACCTTAATGTACCTGTGCTGCTCCTAGTCAGATTGTGCTACATTGGTCCTCAGTATTAGGCACTGAGGGTCCAAAATGAACAACTCATGTTAGCTTTCCAGTACACAGGGGACAGGGGGCATGCCTGTACTGTAAGCCAGGCCAGGAGACCCCCCCCCCCCACACACAAAACCTGTCAATGTATTTGGCAGCTGTGATGATGTGCAAGGTGGAACGTGGGCACATGGGGTGGAGAGTGGGGACTCCACAGTGCTTCCCTGTGCATACGGCCGGCGTCACAGTGGCTTCTCTGCCTTCAACCAGCCACCTGCCTCCAAGCATCAGGGCATTTGTACTCTCTTGTCTCTTAGGAAAGAGCTTTCCTCAGCTATTTGCCTCCCCTGCCTCTGGCTTATGTTAGGTCTCAGCTTCAAAGTCACCCCTCGGCGAGGCCCTCCTGAATACCTTTCTGACTTTCATCTCCCTGTCCCTCCAACCTCATACTGTGTGTTTTGTATTTTTTTTTATTGCTGTGCATTATATATTTATTTGGATATTTTGTGCTTCCAGTTATAATGCATGCATTTTGAAGGCAAAGGATTTCTCTATGTTGTTCAGTGCTGTAAGCCTAAGTCTGATGACATTCATCAGATTCACAGGTATTTTTTGAATGAATGAATGAATGAATGACCATTTGAACATTAAGATAGAAGGAAGTTGGGGGAGAGTAAAGTGGGGATAATTTGGTTAGATGTTGGAAGGACCAGGACAGTTCCTTGAGCAGCATAGAATTACAAGGAAAGATTGTCTGTCTGCTGACTTGGCTTAGCCTCAGTCCACTGGATACCTGGTCTCAGAGGTAGAGTTTTCTTAGTAATCCCATCTTTCCCATAATGAAACGATTCTCAGTTCGGGGCTTAAGAAAAATTTCTGCCTTCCCCTGGAAATAAAAGATATTTCCTTTTCTTTCCTGAAGCTGTGATGGATCTTTGTTTGTTTGGGGGAAGAATGGGTTTGCCTCCTTTCTCCAGTGACTTAAGTCTTCTGTTCTAAAGGGGAGATGAGTCCAGTCGGTGTATCCAACTGTCCTCCCCAAGGCCTGCATCGGTGGGAGACATTCCTGCTCCTTCGTTGCCCCAATCTTTCTTTTGAGCACCTGGTGAAGGTCATGAAGAAAGGTTTGCAAGTGGGGACACACTCCCCTTGTAACCGTGGCTCCCAGATTCTCACATCAGCCTGCCCCTGGCCTCTAGCCATCATTCAAAAATAAATGAAAAACAGTTTGCAATGTTAGCTATGTTCTTCTTATCGTTATTCTATGGCAGTCCCATCTTTCTTTTGTGCCTTGATGCAGTGATCCAGAGATCATCTCTCCTATCTCTTTGGAGGTTGTTTTGGTCAGCTTCTTCATTGCTGTGACCAAAATACCAGATAAGAACATCTTAGATAAGGAAAATTTTATTCTGGCTCTTGGTATCAGATGTCTCAGTTCATTGATGGCTGATTTCATTGCTCTGTGCCCAAAGTGACACAGCATATTACAGGGCAAAGGCCCAGGGGAGACAAGCTGCTTGGCTCACGCAGAAAGGAAGCAGAGAGAGAGAAGAAGCCACAGGAAGATGCAGCCTTCCAGGGCATGGCCCAGGGACCCACCTCCTCCTGCCATACCCCACCTACCACCCAGCTGGTTCATTCAAACTAGGATGGACTGACCAGTTTACCACATAGACCCTAATAATACCACCTCTGCATATTCCTGTATTAACACATGAGATTTGGGGGACACCTCACATCCAGACCATAACAAAAGCCCTTGTCTTTATTTACATTTAAGGCTAGTTACTTGTCCAGAGACCCCTGACTTGAAAAGGTTTAAAGAGAAGTTAGGATTTAATGGGTTATTTGGCTTCAGCTTATTGCTAAGATGGACACAATTACAGCTTTCTACATCCTAAGTCAAATCTGTCCTTCCAACTCTTTTTTTTTTTAATTTAGCTGCAATCCATTTGGTTTTTGTCAGTTTTATTTAGGTAGATCGTTTCTTGTTCCCTATAAGTTTTATGGTTGTTAGGTACTTCAAAAGCTTACAAATATTAAATTTGAATGACATGTGGTTAAGTATGAAACCCTTTTAAATTAAACATTTGTTCCTTTGGGAATGTGATTCAGCATTGAAATGCGATTTTGGGAACGCAGATATTACCCTGATACTCTTCTGTCACAGGTTACATGGTTTTTCTTTCTGAGTGCCTCTTTAATTCTTTAAAAGATTATTTTTCTTTCTTTCTTTTCTTTTCTTTTTTTTTTTTTTTTTGGTATACCAAGGATTGAACTCGACCCCTGAGCCACATCCCCAGCCCTATTTTGTATTTTATTTACAGACAGGATCTCTCTGAGTTGCTCAGCACCTCACTAACTTGAGATCCTCCTACTTTAGCCTCCTAAGTCACTGGGATTACAGGCATGCACCCCTGCGCCCAACTTAAAAGATCTTTTTAATTGTCACCATAATATATATTGATAGTCATTGTTAGGTACTGTTCTCCTTTAAGCATGCTCTTCTTTTTTCCTTCAAGTTCTAGGTTTTCTAAAGCTTTGGAAAAGCATACACACACACACACACACACACACACACACATACATATACATGTATATTTGATGCATTTATTTCTGAGCTCTTCTTTAGCAGTCCAATCAAGCATACCTTCTACTTCCTCAACTTTCATAGATTTAATTTCCTTATTCATTTTTTCACAGTTCTGTTTATTTAAATTTAACTCTGCATTATATTTTCAAATCTAATATTCTTGCCTCCCATACCTTTAGCATTTTTCCTTCAAAGGTAGCATCAATTTTTGTAAAGATGTAACCTTTTTTCCTTTATTTTCTAAGCTCAAGAGCTCATATTCTATGCCCTTCCTATTTTCATACATCTTTTCTGAGCTAATTCAATTTTGTTTTCACTAAGAAAATCTCTTAATAGTTTCTTCTAAACCCTCTGGCTTTTTTTCCCTGACATTTGTTTATCTTCATTTCTTATTATGCTTCCTGTATTCTATTTTTTAAAAAAATACATTTATTTATCTATCTGTATAATGTACTTTCTGATAATTACTAATTTTTTGATGGAGCATTTCAATTTGAAGTTTATTTTACAGACTCACATGCTGGACAGTTAAGAGGGGATATAATAAGTAGGTAGTACCCTAAATTAGGGCCTTCTGCCTTGGGACCCAATAATGTGATCTCTGCCCAGGAGGTGATCTACTCTCAGTTTTCTGGTTTCTCTTTGTTCACAGAATCAAATGGCTGACATATCACTCACAATAAAACTTCTATAATGCTATGGGCTCCACTCAGCTATTTGAATCTAACATACACATCAGATATGAGTGTGTGAATTCATAGAAGGTGTTAGGTCCCAAGCTTTGCATCATCCCTGCTGACAAAAACGGAGTAGAAAATGCCCAAAATGTAGATTTGTTGCAGCAGCTCAGAAGGCTGAGGCAGGAAGATAGAAAGTTCAAAGCCAGCCTCAGCTAATGAGAGGCAATAAGCAACGCAGTGAGGCCTTGTGTCTAAATAAAATACAAAATAGGGCTGGAGAAGCGGCTCAGTGGCTGAATGCCCCTAAGTTCAATCCCAAGTACCCCCCCAACACACACACACACACACACACACACACACACACACACACACTCACAATCAGTTTTATAATTCACCAGGTTTTTGGAGTGATTTATTATACAAAAACATGTAATTGGAAGAATCTTATGTGACCACAGTAAAGGAGCTACATTCAAATTATGTACATATTCCTTAACTTTGGTTCTTAGCTTTGGTCCCCATGCACCTGGATTTGGTGGCTAAACTTCATACATCAACTGGAGGAAATAATATTAGTTTCTTGTTGCTAATGAGGAGGTTTTTGCCTGTGTACTTGTGTACGAACTTCATACAATACTTTGAATATTTTAGTAGTGGTTGGACCTTATAATTACAGTTTTAAGACAGCTACTACAGCCAATAGGTAAACGAGAAAGCCAGCTAGAATATTAGGAAAAGTATAACTCAAATGAAAAAAGAATTAAAGTGGGTCAGCCATTTTAAAGGCTTATTTTCTTGTTTATTTCTTGGACTGTTTTAGTCAGTTTTTCGCTGATGTGACTATAAGACCCCGCCAGAACATTTGTACAGGAGGAAAGTTTTCTTTAGGAGCTCACAGTTTCAGAGGTCTCAATCCATAGACATCAGGCTCCATTCCTCAGGGCTTGAGGTGAGGCAGGACATCATGGCAGAGGAGTGCGGGAGAGGGAAGCAGCTCACATGATGATCAGAAAGTAGAGAGAAATCTCCACTTGCCAAATACAAATATATATTCCCCATAGCCATGCCCTTGATGAACCACTTTCTTCAGCCACACCCCACCTATCTCCAGTTACCACTCAATTAATCCCACCAGGGATTAATTCACTGATTAGGTTAAGGCTATAACCCAATAATTTCTTCTCCAAACCTCTTGCATTTTCTCACAAGTGACCTTTGGGAGACACAACATCTAAACCTAAAAGACTACAAAATCACTGATTATTTTTTCCTATATGTAAAGATAAGCATATCCTATATTGGACCTTGATCATTTTTTTCAAACATTTTAAGAAACAGAGAAGATAACTTCTCAATTGCTGAAAAATATGTATTCAAAAATGCTTTCTGTTCTTTGGTCTTAAACTATGAAGCACTTTATCTAAGATAGCTTTATTTTTTTTATTATTTTTTAGTTTTTGGCGGACACAACATCTTTGTTTGTATGTGGTGCTGAGGATCGAACCTGGGCCGCACGCATGCCAGGCGAGCGTGCTTCCGCTTGAGCCACATCCCCAGCCCCCTAAGATAGCTTTATAAAGATTCAAGTTTTTGGAAAAAGAAATATGGGACAAGTTAGAATTAGCCCTAAAGTGGTTAGCATTAATTTCTTAGGGTACCAATATACTTAAAGACTCAAACCCACAGCCTGAGCAGTACATCAAAACATTGTCCATGGGTGACATGATTTAAGCCTTACAAGGGCCACTGCTACTTCAGTGGCTTAAGAGTTCATTAAACTAGGGACAATGACCCAGCAATCAATGAAACTGCATTTAACATGGACTACATGAAAGAACAGAGGAAGAAGTCTCCTTTGTACTCACTCAATTAATAAAACAAATGGATTCTCCAAGATTGGCACCCACAGAGACAATCTGTGGGGTCACAAATATGCTTGTCCTATCATCAAGACTGTAAATCACATAATCTTCTGTTAATGGTCTTTCGTTCCTTCACATTAACATGCCCACAGTTCCAGTTTCATTGTAGAGTCCTACTTTGTTTTTTCTTTCTCAAAATATTTTAATTGCAGAAATTCAATTGCCGCATGCAGACCAGGTCTCAGTGCTTAAGACATTTCTGTTTGATATTGGACCTTTCAATGCTAATGACTCCTTCGTGTGGGTCCCATAGATAAATGACCTTTTGCTTTTTATTTTCAACACTTTAGTTTTTCAGCATAGTAGTATTATTTAGCTCTAAGTCCTAAGAACTATTTTGTGTTTAAATAACAAATCATGATTTATGATCTCTGTAATTCTTAATTAGCAGCATTAATGCATCAGCGGGGCTCACAGCAGCAAATGGAAAAAGATTCTGAACTTGCAGAAATACATCAACCTGAACCACTTCAGGGTAACATTCAAACACTTGTTGGAAAATAGGGTTTAGACGAATTCTTTGGTGCATTTCATCCAGGTAATAATCAGGATTTGAAAAAGAGTAGGCTCAACTATGTACTCCAAACTTAATACATTTATCACTTGGTTAATCAGAAGTTTCTTTTATTTGGCATTTTATTAACTTTTAAATTGAATGACAGTTTAAGTCTTTAATAAAGTCTTGAAGTTCTGACAGATTCTTTAGCGTCTCCTGAATCTATCCAGGGTTGATTATAAGCCATTTAACTTTGTCTTGAACTATGTTATTGTAGCTCAATACAAGATGGAAGAATAAAGAAGCTGTAGTCTTGAATTCCATGCAATTTGGAGATGACAAACTCTGATGCACAGTTTTTCATTTGTTTTTCATTATTTTATTTGTTTTGAGTGGCTTTTTTAAAATTCAGTCAGTCATTTTAATTAATACCACAATGCAAAAGTTAATATGCCCAAAGCATCACTTGTTCTACTTAGTATTTAGTAGAGGGGCTGCATAAATAATGTAATAGCTAGTAGGAAAAACAGAAAACAACACCGAAAAATACTTTTACTGGTGAGTAGGGGAATTAGGTGATTTCTGTGATTATTCCGGCTAGGACTGTGACCATCTGTCTATGTGTTTATGAATGTAGGTATGTGTGGATTTCTTTATTTATTGCTACCTTTAATAATGAATGCAATCTATACACACTTGGAACTTGACATATTTTTATTCTAAACTTAAAGCTCACATTGGGCACTAGATCTTTCTTATTTGAAGAGGAATTTGGAAGGTCATGTGTCATGGCCTCAGGTTTGAGAATTCCTGCTTTACCTGGTGCTTTACCTGGTGCCTGCGTCTCAGTTCAGTCCTGCAGAGCTTCAGGATGCCAATACTGTCATCAGGGTACAAAGTTATCAGCCAGGTGATGAAAAAACACTGGAAGTTTGGGACCATAAGCTCCACTTCTTTGGGTTTCAGTGTCCTCCAGTTATCAGGGAGCAGGTAGTTATTGCTTCTGAGTTCCAGGTCACACCTGCTGCCCTTTGTAGGACAATGATGAAAATAACTTAAAATACTTTAGAGATTTAAAAAACCCTACCAACTCTGCTGTGTCTGAACCTCTGGAAAATCCTTTCAGTGATTCTGAGACACTGCTGTACCTTCTCATTGAAATGATTGTCAAATTCCTTGCAGCATTTGGACACGACTTGGGTTTTTGACTGGCTCAGCAGTGCAGTTGTAGAGTTTCTGTGATGAGCCACCAAGATCTGCTGTCTTTACCATGTGATCTGAACCTGGGTGCCTGCCACAGTCCCAGCCATCCCATGATTCTCAACCTAGTTATGGTGCTTTCTGCTCCCAGTCTTCCTGTGTCTCTTGATGATATACCTTGCCTCGCTTTACCCTAGTGATAACCTTTCTACCAAGTTTCTTTGAATAGCACTCACTGAGACTGTCATAAGCAAGCCCTTCAAAGGGGTTTACCCAGTGTGGTCAGGATAGGGAATAATAACATGTCTCCTGAGTCAAAAGTCACTTTGCAAATATATCTATGCTAGTGATCATAAAGCACCATTTGGTCCCTCAGTGACTTAATAATCTCATAATTATGAATAGTCGGTAATGCTGTCACAAATATCACCAAATTAACTCTTCAAGGGAGCCTTTGTTATGTTTTTTGTTAATATATTATTATAGATATAGAATAATATACTCCTTAGAAAAATATATTTACCAAGTATATTGAAGTAGAATATAGTGCAAAATATGTCCATGAAAAAATAAGGAAGTATATTATTGAATATAAAAAAATAATTATTACATATATTTTCTGATGAATAACGTGCTAGTTGTGAATTTATTAGGAAAAAACAGCTAATATTCAAGGATACGTTTTGTATGAAGACTTCTATAAGACCTACAGTCTTTCTTCCTCTCTGTCCATCAATCTCTAGCCGCATCTATGGAGAGCTTAACTAGGATAAATTGAAATATCCCACAAAACGAAGCCATGAAAGTACAAAATTGTTCAGAGTTAAGTTGCATAGTTATAAGAAACAATTTGGGAAAAGTTATTCAGTGATTTTCCAGAGAGATGAGACAATTTTAAGGGAACATCCCATGTCTTCATCACTTTTTTTTTGGTGTCTGAATCTGACGCCCAGTTTAATTCTATATTACATACCCATATATGTGAATACATGTTAGTATGACATCTACCACATAGGAAATGTTAATTAAATAATAGTTATGATAATGATATTGTATGTAATAGCACATTTTATATTTTAACATATACATATTAGTGATAATATCAATCACATTATGTGACAGATACTCATTGCAGTGCTTGAACAAAAATTACATGGCAGAGAAATAACATATCTAGAATTAGGAGGGACTTGTGACTATTGCAATCTTTTTTATTATAATATCTATTCAGGGACACAGTTTCTACGAATACCTTTTTAAGACCTACACTCTTCTTCTCTATCTGAGCATCAATCTCTAGCCACAGCTGTGGTCAGCTCAACTCAGATAAACTATAACCGCATTTATCTTTCTGTACCTTAATTCCATGTGCACAGGCCGTGGAGTAGCACTACACCCCTAGAATCTCTTTTTCTTAAGGTAAGCTCAGAGGAAGGGCAGCTGGAAGCATGAATTTCGTCCATTAAAATACCTTAAGGAATTAATGCACAAGTATAGACTTATTTAACCACTTTTTTACTAAATGATTTGATCTGGAATATAATCCTAATCATTTTTGTTAATGATTATATAGCTTATACTTAACACTCTGAGCTATGTGCTAAGACATAGAAGTCCTCCAAATAATAAGTTCTCTTATTTTGAGAACCTCGAATAATAAAGCAAAAAAATTTAATTACAAGCACACCTATGTTATCCCGCTTTAAGCTACTGATCCCCTCATTTTCAGGTTCCATTTTCATCTGCTTCTTTTTATTTCCTCTTGACACAACAGGGCCATTAGCAGGTGACCTCTGCTGATCTCTTCCACCATTCCTCTCTTCAGCCTGAGACCCAGCTGTATGCTCTGGTGCACACCTTATTGAGATGTAGATCAAGCTCTAAGGATACTTGGCAGCAGCTCACTTAAAATAAACCCAATTAAATCAGACCAAAAGGCTAATCAAAAAAAAAAAATACTAGAAAAATATCTGTTATGAAAAAATCAATTCAAAGAGAGTTCACAATTTTCTCTAACAAGGAAAGTTCATTTGGATTGGCTGTGATGACATAGTGAATTAAACTAAATAAAGAAATATTAGAATTAATCCTATTCCTGAAAATCAAGAATATATGATGACTGTGTTTCCTGGCTTTAAAAATTCGAGTTGAAGCCAAGTGGACTGATTAAGAATGATTTTTTTTAAAACTACTCAAAGGGTTTGAAGACATACATGTGTACGAATACTCAATTACGTGCTTATAATAATACACTTATGAAATGCTAGCCCCTTATTGATTCCAAGATAAAACTTTGGCTATTGCTTTTAGAAAGTTCAGAATCTAAACAAGGGAGACAGGCATCGGAAGAGATGAGAGCCAGATGGCGTGAAAGTCATTTGGGAGTTGGTGAGGGTAGTGAGGCGCTTGCCTCAGGCAAAGATTTGAGAGGATGTCAAAAATACCCTAGAACTCAAGACATATCTGATTTTGATGTAATAGGATTAAAAATAAAATTTTGTGCAAAAAATTCATGATGAAGAAAATATCCAAATTTTAAATAAAGCAGGATAGGATTGCTGGTTTTTCCTTTTGTCTGAAGTGTTGGCACAATACATTTCTGAGATAGTCAAGGCTACTGAGAGTAATGTGCAATCCAGAAGGTTTTCCTAGAGAAACAGGAGAGTAAGAAGCCGGTTTTAGAGGGGATGTGGGCAAGCCTCATGAAGCGCAGCAGCATTCAGTCAGATGTCTGTAAAAACACAATGGATTTGTTTTCAGTGTTTTTTTTTCCCAGCAAGAAATTCTTCAAATAGAAACACAAAATGAAACTGAGATAGACAGTCGCCACATCTTCTAAGAGTTCTGAGCAAAGATGACTATACAGAAATAGTAAAATAACAGCAATTCATTCCAAAAAAGTACTTACAAGTTTTCACTTTGAACTTCTAACTTTTCAACTCACACTCATATTCATTGTAAAAGTAAGGGAGAGAGGAATAGGAAGAAGTTGATGTATGGGTACTAAGTTAAATTAGGAGTATAAAGATCTGCAGTGCTATTACACAGTAGAGTGACTATAGGTAACAAACTATACATTTCAAACTACAGGTTTGAAAACCTAGAAGAAAGGATTTTGAATGTTTCACCAGGAACAAGTGGTAGATGTTTGAGAAGACAGATATTTTTAACTTGATTTAAACATTATACAATATGCGTGTATGTAAACACCACATGGTTCTCTGTTAATGTGTTCAATTTTTATATGTCAATTAAAGTTTTTAATTTAAATAAAAAATCTGAACATATTCAGTTATATCTTCCCAATGGAATATCCAGATGGTCTCAAGGACATAGTTTTGTAATAACTTTATAAATCTTATAATCTCTGTGACTTGCTTCCTTGTATATTTGACCCTGTTTAATTAGAGTAATTATGTTTTCCTCCATTTGTAATCCCTTTGTTCTAACATACCCCAAAGTTCTTATTTGTATATAAGAATGTGCAAAACATACAAGGATTGGGTTTGACAGGCTCAGAAATTAAATCCTTATGCAGTTTTAGGACTAGTAGTCTCAGAATCAATTGTCTTCAGATTGACGTGAACCTTGGTCATTCACTATGATCTTGGGAAACAGAAAAGAAGACTTAGGAGGACTTATAGATTTTGCCATTTTGTTAGGGACATAAAATTGTGTAATTTATAGCAAATTCTTCTGAATTGCTCTGTCATGTAATTGTTGTTAATTGAGCTGTTAAAATACTTATATTGTTTATCAATAAAATAAATTTTTATTCTCCAGTCCCTAAGAATTTTAACAAACTGCTAAATTCATTTACAGCTAGAGGTCATTTTTTAACTCTTGACTTCTTTATGACCAAAGAATAGCCAGATGCTCTGCCTGTGCAGGCTCCTGTCTGAGATAGTACTGAGTGGCACAAAGAGATCAATGTAACTGCATACAGAATCTAGAAAATAGTTTATTTCATCAAGGAAGTAAAGTTACAAGTGGAAGGCTCAGGAAGAGGAATAGTGCCACAGTCTGACTGGGCACAAAATCACGAGCCACTCAAACAGGAACAAACTTTATTTTGAAACTCCCCGCCAATGCCCCGTACACTCCCAGGGAAAAAAATGCCGACCAGACTGGCAACAGGAAATCCCTCCTCCGGAATTCCCTCCTACCGCACTTCCCCAACCAATGGGAACTCTCCAGGAGTCCCGTAGCAGCCCGGGTGGACAGCAAGGGTCTAATATCCACATGAATACAGAACTTAACATAATCATATCATCTCAATGGCTTGCTGGCATCACCTTGCAACCAAAAATGCCATGCATCATTACTACTTGCTATGGCTCTTAGCAGAATAGCCCATTTACCACTGAGCTCTAAAGAGGGCAGAGGATACAAAGCCCTAAGGAAGGGTCAGCCTACTTATCCCCAGTACATGATGGGGAGAATGTGGTTCTTTCCATTACTGTTCAATTTAATCTAACATGTGATATTTAGATCTTACTAATATTTACTCTATAGATTGATTTTCAGGTCTTCCAACATCAGCTGGAATACTTGTGGCCTTTCCAAGAAAAATTTCAAGTTCCACAAACTCATGGATAGAAACAGCAATGCCCTCACGTGCTTCCCATATTTTGCAAAGCATTAAAATGCATTTGTTACTAGTTAAGTGGATCTACAAAGTATGTTATCCAGCTTTAACTAAAACATCCTCAGAAAATGAAATGGCTTGTACGAATTCATGAAAAGACAAGAAGAATTGAAAATAACACTAATAATGTGATTCCCCGGAGATGACATTTTTACAAACTTTCTCAGGGACAATGTTAGATAACAATAATGGCAAATGAATGAGATTAGACAAAATTAGCAAAAAATTCAAAATGTAAGAAATGTTCTTCATACACACACACACACACACACACACACACACACACTCTACAGATAATGGCACACATGTCCCTGAAAATATTCTCTATTTTATAAATTGTGCAGTGTTATGTACATTTTTTAACAGTGATCATTGTTAATCATATGATTGATTAAACTGAATTTCAAACAGAATTTTTGAATTGTTATATCTCAAAGTATTTAAAGATTTCCAAAGAAAAATGTTCAATCATGTTGCTTTCACTAAGATAGGATGAAAAAAAACTTAATGAAATCAAAAATCTTATGCCATTAAAAACATTAAATTTGTGATATTAATTCTATATTTTATTAATACATATCTTATGTGTATTTGATATGCATATTACACTAGCAAAATAATATTGCTATTTGTTTGATAAAGAAATATTTATATCCTAGGTGAATAACAACTCTAAGAATTTACAGTGATATATTATAAAAAAAACTTAGAAAACCAAGTGTTCTATGTGCTCCATTCAGGCCACTTAGAAGAATTACTGGAAAAAATAAAGGACAAAACCCTGTTTTACTGCATTTAAACTGCTCCTTAACAGGTCTGTAGCTCACCTGGTTCTAGGATAGGAAGATTGAATCCAGAATAATTGGAAGATCCCATCCCACAGGAAAGGGAAATGGTATTGAGACAAGGACTACTCCACTACAATCAAAATAACAAAATCAATAGTTACCAGTGGTTACAAGGCCCAGTAAAAATGTCCAATACTATTATCAGTATACTTTTTTTGTATTTTTTATTATTTTTTCATGTTTTGGCTATTGTTTTTAACAGGAACTATTTTTAACAAGATAATGGAGTTGGTTCTAAGTAGACACATTTCATAAAAAAAAAAGCTGAGACATTTATCTTTACTCTTTGGTGCAGCTGTAAAAGATAAAATGCCTAGGATTTGCTAACACAACTATCGATTTTTCCATTTATAAAGTATGCACTGAATCGCCAACATGTGGACTCGTTCATTCGATATCTGTGCCACAAGCTTAACATCATCTTCCTGGTAAGCTTTAAAACCATAGACAATATCTGACTTTTGCTTGTTTAAGCAAAATTAATCTTGTAACTCAAAAAGCTGGTTTGCGTGATTTTTAATTTGAACATTGCATTATAGCAATAGTCCTCCATCATGATCAATCCCCACCCTGGCGCCACCATCTGATAGAACATTTGGCAATGTTTGGGGACATTCTGTTGTCACACTTGGGAAGCAGGGATGCCATTGACATCTAATAGGTAGAGATCAGCTAGGCTGCTGAATAAACATTCTATAAGCGTAGGGCAGCCCCCCACCACACAGAATTATTCAATCTCTACATCAAAGACATCACCCTGTTCATCCATATTTTTTCAGGCAATCCTGGAAAATATTATTTTAAATAGCCTCTTTTAATCACTTTCTTATATTACTACTTCATTTTCTGGCTGTCCTAAATATCTCTGATCATATAAACATACTATGTACAAGGCATTTGTAGTTCTAATTGTACGAACATTTGATTTTTATTATATTTGTTCTAACTAGATAATTTCTGCTCCTCTCTTTATTTAGCATTAACTATAGCAGTGGAACAATTGTTGCTACTTCTCTTTTCAACCTACTCTATTTATTAATACGAGTAAATATTAAACACTGCAGGGATCCACTTAAGAGGAACTGCTTTCTTACTTAAAAATTACCTTTCTTCACATGAATAAATAAATTTCCAAGTGAGTGGCTGAGCTATTTAGTCGTCTTCACTGCAGTTTCCTTTCATGCAGTGTTTTCCTCCATTGAAAAGAACAATGTTCTACCTTAATTGATGAGTTTTACATTTTTCCTGCATAGTGTTAAATCCCCACTCACCTGCTTTTGTGAGAATCTAGCTACTTCAATGGTCTCCTTGCTTTTCTTCGTTCCTTCAAGAAGAATTCATTCTCTAATTCATATCAGAAGTTGATATAAGTTGGTAAGTGAGGGAAAAAAATGTTATTTGCATTGTTCAAAAAATTCATCTTCCATGTAAACTTCCGACGTGAACAGAAAGCATAGAGACAAAGACTCTCCTAGATGCAGAAAAAAATCAGTTTAACAGGATAATAAACTGATATTAAGAAAAGACATTTGTAATAAGAATATTACAGAAACTGGATTTGGAACAAATCAAATTTCTCTGCCTATCAAAAAGGGAACTAGTAGTCTATAAACAGATGATAGTATAAAACCATAACTTCTGAAATAATCTTGGTACTAGCAGATAAATTCATTAACACTATATTTTAAAAAATTGATTTGTTTATTTTTTCCCACATTTTTATTGGTGCATTACATTTGTACATAATGATGGGGTTTGTTGTTACATACTCATACATGCACACAATAAAATAATATACTTTGGCCAATATCACTCCCCAGACTTTTCCCCTTCTGCCACCCTGTAGTCCCTTTCTTCTACTGTCTCCTTGATTTTCATGAGATGCCCTCCACCTTTCTTTTCCTTTTAGGTCTCTGGCTTCTGCATATGAGAGAACTAGTAGTCTATCAACATTTCGCTTAACATAATTGTCTCTAGTCCCATCTCTTTTCCTTAAAATGACATAATTTCATTTTTCTTTATGGCTGAATAAAACTCCATTAGATAGATAGGCCACATTTTCTTTATTCATTTACTCATTGATAAACACCTAGGCTGATTCCATAATTTGGCTATTATGAATTGTGCTGCTAAAACATGGGTGTGCTTGTATCACTGTAGCATGAGGGTTTTATTTCTTCAGGATAAACACCAAGGAATGGTATAGCTGGGTCATATGGTAGCTCCATGCCTGGTCTCTTGAGAAGCCTCCATAGGGATTTCCTTGTGATTGTATTAATTAACAATTTCACCAACTGTGTAATAGTTTTCCTCTTTCTCTGCATCCTATCCAGCATTTGCAATTTTTTGTACTCTTGATGACTGGCCATTCCAAATGGTATGAGATGAAATCTCAGTGTAATTTTGATTCACATTTTCCTAATTGCTTATGTTGTTGAACATTTTTCATATATTTATTGACCATTTGTATCTTTTGAGAAGATACACACCAGATTTTAAATGAAAATAACTAACATTTGAAGATATCTTTATATATATATATATATATATATATATATATATATATATATAGAGAGAGAGAGAGAGAGAGAGAGAGAGAGAGGGAGAGAGAGAGATGGAGTATACTGATCTTTGAGCGAAAAATTATAAAGAACTATATGAATAATTTAGGACAATATAGTAGTATAATTGCACAGAAGGCATTTTGGAAGAAAACTCTACCCAACTTCACCCACAATATACACAAACACAAAAAAATATGGCTTATGAGAAAATAAACCGAGAAGAAGAACAATGGAGACAAAAAGGCATGAAGAATTTTTTAAAAATTGAAATGAAAAATTTATACATGAAAGAAGGATTCTTGAAAAAACTCACCATATTAATAGAATTTAATCCTTTAGAATAATGACAAAATGAAAACAATCAAAAATTCCACATGCTAAAGTAACAATGTCAACGTTATTTTATTTCTAGAGTACTTTATTTAAACAAGTAATGACACAATCATTTGTTTAATATTTGTTAAATGGCAAAATTCTATGACAGATGGGAAATTTGCCTCTATAGCACAGAGTGAATCTTAATGTAATCCATGGACTGGAGTTAATAAAAATGTCTCATGTGCATTCAGAAGTATAAAAATGTATCACACTGATGCAAAATATTAATGATAGGAGAACTTATGTAGGGTTAGGAGGCAGGAGTGGGGTCAGCCTAGAGATCTGTGCCCAAACTGCTTCAATAAATCTATAAATCTAAAGCTCTACTTAAAAATTAAGCCCACAAATTATGAATAGAGAAAATATGATGGAGAAAAGGGAGGAACTGTTGTTTTTAATAAACAGTGAAACATACTTACAATGGAAAGTGAGTGTGATTTCTTCCTGAAGAACAAAAGTTGGATGATGGTTTGATGTTAAAGTGGATTCAACATGAGGGAAACACTGACCCAGGGTCAATGAGACTGGGAAAGTTTCCCAGGAAAATTGTCAGGTTAGCTGTGAACAAATTGATATTTTCTGTTAGCTTTAAAACAAAATCACTAATCACTGGTGTATATTAATTACACAGAACAGCGGGTTTCATGCATATTCGTACCTGCATAAAGATATAATTTGATCAATTTCACTCCCCGATACCTCCTTGATACTTCTCTCCTCCCTCCCTCATCCCCTTCCTCTACCCTAGTGGTCTCCCTTCTACTGTCATGCAATCTCCTTTGTTCTTATTTTTCCCTCTAGTGCCCACAGAGGAGAGAAAACATGGTACTCTTCTCTCTGAGTCTGACTTATTGTGCTCAACATTCTGATCTCCACTTCTATCCATTTTCTTGGAAATGACAAAATTTCGTTCCTTTTTTATGGCTGGATTTAGCAAGTGGAAAGGCCTTAAAATGAAAATGTGCAGGGATAAGTGGTAGGACCAGAAAGAAAGCCAGAGTGAAAGGAGCATAGTCAGGAGACAAGAGGGTACAAATGAGGTGGAGGAAGAGGGCAGAGATCAAATCATGGTGCACACACGAAGTAACTGGAGCATGGTAAGGAGGGGAGAAATAGCTAATTCTTGTTTTCAAGCACCGGTGTGGGTGTCATGGGAGAGGTATAGAGGAGACTTGAAGATTGACCAGGCGGCTATTGACTTGGTCCAAGAAAGGGGCTGGTGGTCAACACAGACGAGGATTTAAGGGCACACGCTATGTTTTAGGGTCATGCAGCTAGTTGGCTTCTGCTATCTTTACTGAGATTACAGCAGATTCTTTTTGGCTGTACATCTTTCTACTTTAATAAGGGGTTTGAGGATTATCAGCAATACTGTTACAGCCATGTTAAATCTGAGAAGATTTGATTAAACATCTAAATGATCAGTTCAAGTTAATGGGTAGGTTTAAGAATTGGAACTCAGTGGAGAAAGTTGGGCTGGAAAAAATATTATGGAAGTCATCAGCATAAAGTGGTCCTTGAAGCTGTGTCAACCATGAGATTATGTAAGGCAGGGAAGACCACTGAGAAGAGCAGATCCTCTGGGACAATGCTCTAAAGCGCTCTGACTTTCAGAGCGGGTAAAACAGCAGAGGGCAGAGAAGGAGCCCTCAGTATTTTAAAGAAAACTCTAATGGAGTGTCTGGTGTTAAAGAAAGGAGGGTGATTCAAAAAGAAAGGAGTGGTAAACTAAGTCCACTAAGTTGGTGAAAGATGAGAACTAGTGTGACCTTTGGGTTTGGCACCACATGGTTCTTAGTGACATCATTCCATCAGCCTGGAAAAAAAAAAGAAAGAATATATGAACAAGAAAATAAAGAAAGTATGGAAATTTTTTTTGAGAAGTTTTCTTGCAAAATATCAAAGACAAGAGTGTCCACAAAACTGGCTGAATTTTCATGTAGACTGGATTAGCAGTTTAAGGCTGTGGCCATGAATGTGAAATGACAACTGACACTATTCTATTAAGGTTCATCAGCGAAGAGCACTGGGATTTGGGCTAACCAGGGTTGGTATTTTGCTAGGGAAACATAACTACACAAGAGTTGTTATCCTTTTTATAAATACTGCAGAGGAAAAGGTTTGAGAAGACAAATAAATTTGGAAACAAAGGAATTCATAGGACACATACTGGTTTTAAGAATAAAAATGGTTTGCATTGGAGAGGGATGCCATGAGAATAGAATTCTCAGGGTACCCCAGGGTCCACCCAGGGCAAGACAATGAGGAGGCTTTAGTAGTTTCTGTGGCTGATGCAAGAAATTGTCTTAAATGTGAAGGAACTAAAACACCTAAATTTATCTTTTCACTATATTTTTGTCATTTACAGGTTTATTTTATTTTCAATAGACAAATAATAATTGTACATGTTTGTCGAATACAATGTAATGTTTCAATACAGGCATGCATTGTAGAGTGGTCAAATCAAGCTAAGCAGCACATCTACCACCTCAAAATAGTTATTATCAAACTCCTTTAGCTATTCATTTACTGTGCTATAGAATCCAATTAATTATGAATCAGTTCTTTAAATGTGTTTATGTATCAAATGGAAGGCTACTAAGCCTTAAAAACAGAAACAAAAATAAAGACCAGGAGCTTCTGTCCTTTGTGACAATATAAATAAATTTAGAGGACTTTGTGTTAAGTGAAAAAAAAAAAAAAAAACAGGCACAGAGAGGTTGATACTGTTTGAGCTCACTTAAATGTGGCATCTACAAAAGTCAAGTTTTTAGAAGCAGAGAGTAGAATGGCAGTTACCAGAATCTGGGGAGGTGTAGGTAAACAGGGGAAGGAGAAATGGTGGCCGATGGCTATGAAGTTACCATTAGATCAATCTAGAAGAGGATCCTTTCTCATCACTTCCAGATTCTGTTGGCTGTCAGCATGCCTTCACTTGGGCCTGCACTGCCCTGTGTCTGCCACCACAATGCCTCCTTTTCTTTTTCAAACCTCTCTCTGCGTCATTCCTACAAGCACACTATCACTGGGTTTAGGGTCCACTTTAATAGTTCAATAATCTCCCTTCCTCAAGATCCTTAATTACCTCTGCAAAGATCTTAATTCTGAATAAAGTCACAACCACACATGTTGGAATTAGGACTGGAACACCTTTGGGAGGTAACTACAGAACACACGGAAGTTACCTGTTGATATAGTGTAGGTTGGTGATGGACAACACCCTGAAGGGTTGAGAGTGCAACAGAAGAGATTGAAGTGTGGAAGACTGGGTGAGAGCGGCAGGTCCACAGGTTAGCAGGGATTAACATACCAGAAGTCTGGGTGACTGGGATGTTTGATGTGTGATTCCAGAGGCCATGAGACTCAGTGAGGAAGTACTGAATGTTCTCTCATGGAAAGCATGACCATAATACTTACTATGCATATGCATTTATTTATTGTGCACCTGGAAATTTTCTCATGTGTTCCTCACAGTTTTTGATGCATCCAGATATTATGGATGTGGGAATGGAAAGTCTAGGTCAGAATGAAAACTCTGTGCTGTCTGAAATTCAAAAGGCTGTGACCAAACTGTTATATGATATATTGACATTGTTCTTCATGTCACTTGAATTAAATATATTCCAAATGTGTGATCTCATAATTAAATAGAGATCTGTTCCCTTAACATATTATTGTTGTGGACAACTAAGCCTAATTGTGGGATACCAAAGAATTAAAAGAAAGATCGAAAATAATTTGTATCAGCTAAATGGTGCTTCAACATGTCTTAAAAATGGAAAAAAAAGTAAAGTATAACTATATTTCTTAAACTAATGATTCTGAACCTGGGATATATCCTTTAATCTTTTTAAATATGGAAAGTTAAGTTCTACCTGAAAAGTAAATCAAGAGTCCATTAATATTTTTTGGCATCTAATTCTTCAGCTAAGTTAGAAAATAAAGCCATATTGAAAGTTAGCGACAAAGGTGAAGTCTAATCCATTAGTCTGATTTATTCTCTTAATTAAACTTGCATTTCAAAGAGTGAGCTGTGAGTTTTATTTTACTTTTAATATTGCATTTGCATTATTTCATACCCACATTTAGGCTCCACTCATAGCCTAAATGTTAATGGTTAAGTTAATATAATTCATATTCTGAGTCAAAAGCTGTGATAAAAATACTGTCTCACATTTTAGGTTTTATAAAGGAAGTTAGAGGCCCTGACATCTAACTTCATGACTACTTTTCTAGTCCCTTACATGCAACTTCTAAAATATTTCCTCAGATTCCAGTTGACCTTCCATTTCTTGGAATTAGTTACCAAGACCATTCTATGTTCTTACAACATTTTGAAATTTTGGAAAATATTCTGGGCCATGAGATGATTATGACCTATTGTTGGTGTCCTGAAGCTACTTTCTCTTCAGAACTCAATTCAAGAAGCTTAAAAATGGAATGATTCTTATTGTGTGATCTTTGATGATTTAATAATTTGAACAGAAATTGTTTCATTATTTTGGAATTATATTACAGATGCTTTAACATGGGGCTATTCCCTGCAAGTTTCAGATCTAGCTTTTAAGTTGTATTTATATTCTAATCCAGCAAGGGCTTTCATTCTTTCTTTCATCCTTCATTATATTGTATGGTCTAGACACTGTGCCAGATATCCTAAAATATGAGTGGTTGATATTTATATAGCATCCTAAAAAATGCCATCCTGGGATTAAAACTGATATTTAACGTCATGAAAATGTTATTAAAGACATTTCAGGTGTAAAGAATTAGAGTTTAAGGAAGAAAGAATAAGCATTTGGTCAATTTAGGAAATGTAGAAGAAATTTAATAGAGAATACATATTCAGCTCTGAATTTCAGAATCTGAAATCTGCCATCTCTGTTCATCCATGGTATTAGAGACCTTTACTTGGCATAAAATTTCAACTGAGAAAGAAGCTTGTTATATATTTCACTTAGACTCAAAAAAAGTAAAATGAACTGAAAAAATAAAAGATGGATTGAATGAACAAATGAAGGAAAGAATGGATAAGTTAATGAATTGGCTAAAGTGAATGACCCTGCCTAGTACATCAGTAATACAACAATCCCTGTATCCAGTGTATGGTTCTTTTTAACTGATAATGTACTTCATTCAGTACAATGCTCTGTGTAATCCAGAGGACAAGGCATGAGGTAGTTTATTGTTTTTGCAGGGGTGAGAATTCATTTGCCACCATATTTGTAAAGTGCTGAATAGCAGAAGAGAGATTAGCCAAGTTCTAAATGAGCTGCAGCATGAACAGAATGTACAAGGTTAAATTTATTTTGTATCTAACTTTATCAGGTGGAGTTTGCTAGTTCACACTAGTACAAAAACAGGCCACAAAATACTGAAAAATACACTCTGACATCTGCACATGAAAGATTGAAAGAGGCAAAATACGGTAGCCGTCCAGGCTTTTAAGTATCTCATTCTTGTGCCTGCCAGAGGCTCTGTGTCTTCTTAAGAAAGGTCTCTTGATACTTTCATGATGGTAGAAGATAAAATGTTGGTTTCCAAAAGCATGCACATATGTTTTACTGGAAGACAATGTAACTGTAACCTGAGGTTACGTTCCTTATTAAAAAAAAAAAAAAAAAGAAAAGAAACCTTTCTTGGCTTCTATCTGGGAAAATGTTAAAGCTGACAGAGGAATTGGACTTGTGTCTCTATTCTGTTACAAAAAAAATATCAAGTTCCATTAATATTCTTTCTGCATTAAAAAAACACTTTGAATACCAGCAGTAAAGGTGTATGTCAGTGTGTCTGAAATATTCAGATCCTTGCTAACAAGATATGCCAATGTATATTATTCTCCTGGCAAAGTTTCATTCTATTTTTACTACAAGTTATTTCCTTATTTTAAACATATTCCTAATTTAGCTATTTGTTGGACTTTTTCCTTGACACTTTTGTTTTCATTATTCACACTTGTTTTGTGTTTGTTTTTGTCTAAATATATTGCTTCAATACTACAATAAATTAATATCTAAATACAACAATATTGCAGGTATATTAATTTCCATATACTGTAAATGTTGTTCTGAAGTCTCCCCCCCCCCCCCCCCCCCCCCCGCCCTCGGTCCCATACTCTGAAGAAATAGCTGCTTTTCAGTGAGGACTCTCTAAAACAAGGAAGTCATTTTCAGCTTTGGCTGTCAAATGAGATTTTTTGTTTGTTGATTTAAATTGGCAGCAGGAAATAAGCTTGAAAAAGCTGGCTTTGTCTAGAGAGTGGGGATTTTCTAAATTCTTTAGCATATCAGAACTAAACCTACAGTCCCAGATAATACAGGTACGTCCAAAAGTATGGAAGACTGTTTCCCTCGACTCCTGCTTGAAGCTTGCTGCATTAGGGCAGGAAGGACAGTGACTGAGAAGGCAGCAAAGCCCAAGCCTGCTCCTCTTGATTGGAGAGGCACAGTGATAAGAGACAAGTGGCACTAAACAGGTTCTGAACCAGGCAATGAACTGCAACTCCCTGAATATGAAAAAATACGGGAGGCTTCAGTGACCTATGATGCTAACAGGTGTAATATCATGTGCTCCTTAACAAGGATGACAGGAGCTCTGTTTACTGGATAAAAATAAGCGAAATTAAAAACTACGTTTAATTTAAATATGTAAGGGATCTTCATAATTGTGAATGAATACTAGGCACAGGAGTACTGGGTAGTCATCAGGTAGCACCTCAGTCTCTTTCCCTGTAAATAATCTACTTGCACGCAGCACATCACGGTTGTCCTCAGGCTCTAGCATGGGCGCCTGTTTTTCTACTTGATTTTCCAAATCAGTGCCTAGGTCTCAATCCTAATGTTTTTGGACAGTGTCTGCTTTGCCCATTTTAGCTCAGAGGTCTGTAGTTGGTCCAATAAGCAGTGGCTTCAGGATACAGGACGCCATGACCCTTGCCTATTTTAGAGAGATTTATCAGTGGGACAAGACTTTTATAATGGGGATGTAAGAGAAGAGATGATTGATATTCATAGAATAAACTGATTTGCAGAAAAATGCCCTGTGATTAAATAAGTTTGGGAAATCCTGAGTTATCTAAGCTTAAGTCCGTTTCTTTATTAGAGTACATCTTAGACACTTTGACATGTGAATAATCATTGCAAATGTCAAAATTGGTGATGTAATAATATTCTTAATCAATTTGACTGAATATCTATTTTTATTCATTTTTAAAAGTGTCTCATATATTTTTGGTATTACGTTTTAAATTTTATCAATTCCTTTTGCAGAGGAACAATGTTTTAAAGTGCATCTTCCATTTTTACTGAAATATATATATTTAAATGTAAATATGTAAATTTGTCTGTTAATTTATTCAAAATCTATTTAAGCCCAATTGTATAACAAGCCTTGTGATGATGCCAAGAGGAAGTCTAAAGTTTACTCCGCAAACACACATTAATAGTGGTTATTTTTGAGTGGCATAATCATGCATAATGGGTTTTTTTGTGTTTTTATAATTTATCAGCATTGTTTTCTTCAGTGAAATATTTTATTTGAGAAAATACTAAAATAAATTTCTGAATTAAACCACCCCAGATGAATGAGCCCACTCCCCTGCCCCCCGCATGTGCGCGCATGCACGCACATACACACACACACAAAAGAATTTTATTTCCATTTTTTGATACTGGCGCATCAGAGGTCACTAAGTAGGGACAATAATAAGTGGATGGATATAAATACCACCAATTGTGAGATTTACACCTGTCTCAGTCAGTTCAGGCTGCTGTAACAGAGTACCATGAACTGGGTGGCTTAGAAATAATAGAAGTTCTTTCTCAATGTCCTGGAGTCTGGAAGTCTGAGATCAAGGCACCAGCAGATTTGGTGTTTGAAGCGGGTCTGCATCTGGATTCAGAGACACTGTTTTCTTACTGTACCTTCCAAGGTAGAGTGATAGTGAGAGAGCTCTCTGAAGTTTTATTCTAATTAGAAAAAGAAAGCGAGTGAAGCTACTTTTCTCCTAGACATCAATGTTCCCTTAGGTTGGGTTTTTCATCTTCCCAGAAGTGAAAGATGATGGCTTTACTTGGAAGTGAAGGAGCTAAATTTAATAAAGCTGTTTCTGATAAAACTCAGGACATCTTGATGGCAAAGGGACAAGGAGTACATGCTAGAGGACAATCGAGTGACACTGGGGAGCACAGCCAGCCTGCCATTGCCTGGCCGAGATTCCATTCCTGGCGCAGAGTGGACCTGCAAGAGCACTGAGCCTTTGGAACAATCAACTATTACAAACACTGTGTTTTACACTCTCTGATACAATAAAATCTACAGAGAGTAAAAGGGTGATATGACAAATACTCACGTGCTACCAGATTTAACAAATGTTAATGCTTTCCTGTATTGGCTTTAAAAAAATTCAAAATACAAAGTAAGTTGTAGTTTTTAAAGTGTCTTTTTTAACTCTTCTCAGACTTGTTCAGCTTTGTTACATCCAAGGTGTAATCACTGATCAAAAAGGAATCATTAATCAGTATATGTGTTGTACTTTGCTACATCTTTATACATTCATAATGAATATGTGATATCATTTTATTTTTTTACACGAATAGTGAATAGCAATGGATATTTTATATTCTGAAATGTTATTTTTCTCTAGCTTTGTTAAGACATAATTGAGAAATAAAATTGCATATATTTATAGCATGCAGTGTAATGCTTTTATATATATATATATAGTGAAATGATTATCACATCAAGGTAATTAAGATGTGCCACCTCACAGAGTTATCTTTATGTGTGTGTAATGAGAACGCTTGAACTGCACCCTCTTAGCAAATTTCAAGTATGCAGTTGACTTTAGCAATCGTGCTGCACCTCAGATATCCAGAACTTACTCATGTTGCTGAAATTTTGTTCACTTTGGCCAACACTACTCTATTTCTCCTCACTGGAAATAGCCATTGTACTCTCCTCAGTAATTTCAATGTTTTTTAGGTTCTAGATCTACATGGGATCTTGCAGAACTTACCTTTCTGAGTCTGGCTTATTCTGTGTACTATAATATACTGCACATTTATCCATACTGTCACAAATGGCAAGTTTTTCTTCTTTTTTTCTATAACTTGGCTGTTGTGAATAGTGCTACAATGAACACCTGAGTGTCTCTTCAATAGACTGATTTCATTTACTCTGGATTTGTTCCCAGGTGGAGGATTATTGGATCAGTCGTTATTTTATTTTTAATTTTTCTAGGAACTTCTACACTGTTTTCTATAACAGTTGTACTAATCACATTCCCAATAGTATACAAGAGCTCCCTTGTCTCCATGTCCTTTCCAACTACTGTCATTGCAGTAGTACCTCATGGTAGTTTAGATTTACACTTCTTTGATGATTAGTGATGTTGAATTTTTTTTATATACCTGTTGGCCGTTCATATTCTTTTAAAAGTGTTTCTCACTTAGCTTTAAATTAAATTTTAATATTTTAGAAAGTTGGTATATGGAATATAACTAGTGCATCTTAGTTTCTCTATATTCAAGTGATGTTTAAATGTTGTAAAATATAACTATCAACTTAATTAATTAGCAGTGCTTCAAGATTTTCTCTTTTATAAACAATCCTCCAATAAAAAACTTCATGTACTTCTCTGGACATATGTGGTAGAATATTTATAGAATGGAATCTTAGAAATGCTAGATGTCATGATGCATTCTATCACTATCAGATATTGCCAAAGTACTTTACAAAGTGGAGCGCTTGTTTATCCTCATCACATTGAGATTCTAGACCCTTGCCAATACTTAGATTAGCTTCTTATATTTTTCTAATCCAATGCATGTGTCATAACATATTATTTATTTCATATTTCATCAGTTATATTTTTAAAATTACTTTAAAAGGCATATAGAAACAAAAATTTCACATATTTATGGGGTGCCATCTGATATTTCGGTACATGCATATATTATGTAATGTCAATCAGGTTACACATAAATATCTCCCCAAACATTTATCATTTCTGACTCCTCCCTAACCCTAACCTAGTATCCATTGATTGAACTTTCCACATTTCTCTCTTCTTCCTATCCTCCCCAGCCTCTGGTAACCACAATTCCACCCTCAATGTTAGTTTCAGAGTCTACATATGAGTGAAATCATACAGTGCTTGTCTTTCTATGCCTGTCTTCTTTAACTTAGCATAAGGATCTCTAGGTCCAGCCCCATTGTTGCACATGACAGTATTTTATCATTTCTTATGGCTTAATAGTTTTTCCATTGTGTCTATACCACACTTTTTTTTAAATCTCTTTATCCTTTGGGGGCACTCAAGTTGTTTACATTTCTTGGAAATAGTGCTGCAATACACGTGGGAGTGCAGATGTCTCTTTGACAGACTGATTTCATTTTCTTAGGATATATACCCAATAATGGGGTTGCTGAATCATACAGTTGTTCTATTTTTAATTTTTGAGGAAATACCATACTGTTTTCCCTAATGGCTGTACCAATTAACATTCCCATGAACAGTATGCAAGGGTTCACTCCTCCACATCCTCACCAGGAAATGTCTTTTTCTCTTTTCAACAGTAGACATTCTTACTGGAGTGAAGGTATATCTCATTGTGGTTTTGATATTCATTCCTTGATGATTAGTGATGTTGGCCACTTTTTCTTGTTGGGTATTTGTATGTCTTCCTTTGGGAAATGTCTACTTAGGTCTATTGCCCACCAGTTTATCCACTAGTGAGTTTTTTAAAGTTCCTCATATATTCTAGATGTTCACCTTTTGCCAGATGTACAGTTTGCAAACATTTTCTTCCCTTTTCTAAGTTTCCCCTTCATTCTGTTCATTGATTCCTTTGTTGTACAGAAGAGTTTCAATTTGATGTAATCCCATGTGTTTTTTTTTTTCTATTTTTTCCTTTGTTTCTTGTGCTTTTGGACTCTTGTCGAAGAAAATCCCATTCCAATGCCATGAAACATTTTCCTATTTTTTTTCAGTAGTTTAGTTTCAGTTCTTACAATTAAGTCTTAAATACACTTTGATTTCTGTAACTAGTGAGCTATGAGCACCTACTTCAATTTTTTTAAAGGGGGAAATCCAATTTTCCCAGCATCATTTTTTGAAAAGACTGTTTTCCAATGCATGTTCTTTGCACTTTTATCAAAAACCACTTTGCTGTAGGTGTGTGTTTGCTTCTAGGCTCTTCATTCTGTTCCATTGGTCTATGATCTATATACAAGTCCATACCATGATTTTGGGGTGGGGACTGAACTCAGGGACACTCAACCACTGAGCCACATCCCCAGCCCTATTTTGTATTTTATTTAGAGACAGGATCTCACTGAGTTGCTTAGCACCTCACTTTTGCAGAGGCTGGCTTTGAACACACAATCCTCCTGCCTCAGCTTCCTGAGCCGCTGGGATTACAGGTGTAGGCCACTGTACCCAGCGACCATGATATTTTGATGACTACAAATTTGTTGTATATTTTGAATTCAAGTCATGTAATGTCTCCTGTTTGTACTTTTTGCTCAAGGTGGCTTTAGTTATTTGCCCTTTTTGTGGTTTCATATAAATTTTAGGATTGTTTTTTCTAGTTCTATGAAAAATAACATTGGGGTTTTGATAGAGATTCCATTAAATCTGTAAGTTGCTTTAGAAATTTAAATATTTATTTAAGTATTTAAATATTATAACAATGATTCCTCCAATTTATGAACATGGAATTTCTTTCAACTTTTAGGTCCTCTTCATAGTTTTTCATTGTACACAACTTTTACCTCTTTAGTAAAATTCATTCCCAGGTATTATGTGTAGCCATTTTAAATGAGATTATTTTCTTGATTTTTATTTCAGGGAAGTGGCTATTGGAGTGCAGTCATGCTACTATTTGGGGTATGTTCATTTTGTATCCTGCAACCTTGATGAATTTGTTAGTTCTAATAGTTTTTTGGTGAAATGTCTGAAGTTTTCCATGTATGATGTTACGCCATCTGCAAGCAGTCAGGGTTTAACTTCTTCTTTTTTCAATTTGGATGTTTTTCATTTCTTTTTCTTGCTTGATTTATCTGGCTCAGACTTTCAATGCTATATTGAATAAAATGGCAAAAGTGGGCATTGTGGTGTTACTTTACCTCTTAGAGGGAAAGCTTTCAGATTTTCCCCAGTTAGTATAATTGTTACAGAGAACGATCCACCCATGGAGCCAACGCAACCACAGGGGTGGGCAACCAGTTCTTTGCAGTCCAGCAGGAAGGATTTCCAACAAGTTGCAGGTAGTAGCCGGCAGAAGTTTATTAGAAAGATGAGAGAATACAGACATTCCAGACAGACTGAACTGGTTACCTCAGGATGGTTCACATGGACCTTACAGAGCTGAGGATTTCTAAAGACTGAACTTAGAAGCCCCCCTCCTCCAAAATTGGGAGATGCAAATACAGTTTCCAGGAAGTCTCTCTCCCTTTGACATGAGAAGGAAGGACTTGAGAGGAGTTAAAACCTGTGAAATTCCTGGAAGTGAAAACCTGTTTGAAATCCATGAATTTACCTCCTTTGTCCTAATGTATCCCTTTATCCTTTTAAAAGCTCTCTTCCTGCTGGACACCATGGCATATGACTGTAATCCCAGTGACTAGGAACACAGACAGGGGTATTGCAAGTTCAAAGCCAGCCTCAGCAACTTAGTGAGGCTGTCAGCAACCTAGTGGGACCCTGACTCACAATAACAAATAAAAGGGCCAGGAAGGTGTCTCAGTGTTAAGCAGACTGAGGTTCAATCCCTGGTACCAAAATAACAACATCAATAATTAAAATAATAATAATAATAATAATAATAATAATAATAATAATAAAAAGCTCTCTTCTTTCCAGAGATTTTGAAGATGGAAAAAGAAACAGTGAATTTGTTTTCCATCTTCCCTACAAACTGGCTTTCAATAGCTTCTTCCTCCTAGGGCTGCTATTAGAGCCATTTCTTTGGTTCTACTTCCATGAAGCCTTCTGTTGTCTCCAGTCCTATGACCTATGGACTCTCTCGGATGCATACGTCCACTTTCCTCCCTGTATGTTATGTCCCTTTACTGTTCTTCCCCCCATCCACTGCTCGTGGCTGGCTAACCCATCTAACACTGTTAGCTTTGGGCTTATTGTAATGTCTTTTATTATGTGTAGGTATGCTTTGTAAGTTTCTTCTATACCTAACTTGTTCAGAATTTACTATCATAAAGGGACACTGAACTTCATCATTGCCTTTCCTGCATCTGAGGTGGTCATATGGTTTTTGTCATTTATTATGTTGATATGTTATACCTTACTTATTGGTTGGCATATGTAGCTACATCATTGCTTGCCTGGGATGAAGCCCACTTATCAGGATAAAACAATATTTTAAAGGGGCTGTTAGATTTGGCTCACTAGTAATTTGTTAAGGAATTTTTGTACCAACATTCATCAAGAATGTTGGCACGGAGTCCTCCTTTTTGCTGCGTCTTCATTTGGTTTTTGTATCGGGGTAATGTTGGCTTCAAATAATGAGCTCAGAAGAATTCATTCCTCTTCAATTTTTTTAGAATGACTTAAGAAGAGGAAAGACATTGGTTTCTCTCCCTCCTCCTTTTCCTTGTCTTTCTTATTATTCTTTTATCTAAAGAGGGAAAATGGATGTGAGGGAATGAAACAATTCTAATTGTGAGATTTTCATGTGTGAACATATCACAGTGAATCACAATTTTAGGTAAAACTATGATTGACCAATAAAAATTTTAAAAGAAATAAATAGAAGGAAGAGGAGGTGGAAGAAGAAGAAGAGAAGGAGGAGGAAGAATAAGGAGAAAAGGAGGAGGAGGAAGGGAGAAATTGATATTCTCTTTTAAATATTTTGCAGGATTCAATGTGAAGTCATCTGGTTCTACGCTTTTCTTTGAGAGGAGACATTGTTGATTCAATCTTGTCACTTCTTATTGAGCTGTTCCAATTCTTCAAGATTCAATTTTGGCAAGGTACATGTGCCCAGAAATTTGTCCATTCTTTCTGAATTGTCAAGTTTGTTGGCAGATAGTTGTACCTAGTACTTTCTAATGATGCTTTCTATTTCTGTGGTGTCTGTTATAATGTCTCTTTTTTGTCACTGAATTTATTTAGTTGACTTTCCTTCTTATTTTTCTAAATCAGTTAAGGGTTTGTCAATTTTGTTTATCTTCCTGAAGAACCAGATCTTCATTTTGTTGACCTTTTAAGTAATAATAATAAGAAGAATAACAATAATGTTTCTGTTCCACTTATTTCTGCTTTGATACTTACTATTTGTTTCCTTCTACTAATTAGGGGTTTGGGTTGTTCTAATTTTTTAATATTTACATTTTTGTTGTAGTTGGACACAATACCTTTATTTTATTTACTTATTTTTTATGTGGTGCTGAGGATCTAACCCAGGGCCTCATATGTGCTAGGTGAGCGCTGTCCTGCTGAACCACAACCTCAACCCTATTGTTCTTATTTTTCTAGTGCTTTAAGTTGCAGTGATAGGTTGTTTGTTTGAGATTTTTGGGGACTTTTATGGTATAAATATTGACTGTGTCAACTTTTCCCTTAATATTGCTTTTGCTATATCTTAAGGGTTTGGTATGTTGTATTTCTTTTTCATCTGTTTCTAGAAATGTTTTAATTTCCTTTTTTTATTTCTTCTTTGATTAATTGGTTGCTCCAGAGTAAGTTGTCTAATTTCTATGTATTTGTAGAATTTCCAGCTTTTTTTTTTTTTGGTTGTTGATTTCTAGTTTAATTGCACTGTGGTCAGGAAAGTATATAATTTTATTTACAAAAAAATGATTAGAACTTGTTTTGCATCCTGTCATATGATCTACCCCAGGAAATGTTCCATGTGTTGTTGAGAAGAATGTGTATTCTTCAGTTGTTGGATGGAATGTCCTATCGACCCATTTGGTCTAGGGTGCAATTTAAATCTGCTATTACTTTGTTGATCTTTTGTCTTGATAATATGTCTATGGCTGAAAGTGGGGCATTAAAGCATGCTACAATTATTGTATTGGAGTTTCTCTTTCTATATAAATCAATTAATATTTTCCTCATATACATGGGTGCTTCAGTATTGACTACAGACCTATTTAAAAATGTTATTTTTTCTTGCCATATTGACCCCTTTATCATTCATTATATAATGACATTCCTTGTTTTTTTCTTATTACTTTTGTTTTGAACTCTGTTTTATCTGATGTAAGTATTGCTACTCCTGCTTTGTTTTGGATTCTGTTTGCATGGAATATCTTATTCTGCCATTTCACTAGAAGCCTATATGTGTCCTTAGAGGTGAAATGAATTTTTAGTAAAACAACATATAGTTGGATCTTTTCTTTTTCTCTAAGTTACATTTTTTTTTGAAAAAAAATTCTCTTTGTTTTTATGATGGATTTTTGTACATATTTTAATCTTCAAGTTCACCCTTTCCTCTGCCATAGCTATTTTGCCTCTAACATCAACCACTAAACTGCTTTTTACTGGTTATTTTGTTCAGTCCTGAAACTTCTATTTGGTTCTTATTTACATCTCCCAGTTCTATGCTTTTATTTTCTGACTGTTCTTTTATGTTTCAAGATTGTTCATAGTTGATTTTTACATAGTTGCTTATTTAACAATGGCTTCTTTCAAATTCTTTGAAAACTCCAACATTTACATGATTTCAACTGTCAATTGTGATTTATCATGTATTGGGGATTTTTCTGGGTTTTCATGTGATGAGTAATTTGGGGCTGTATCCTATAAACATTTTGTTTATTATATTGTAAAACTGATTCTTATTTAAATCTTCCTTTTGAGCAGGTAGTCACATTTAGAAATCCTGGCTCAGGACTGGCTACAGCTCAATTGTCAGCCTAATTTGCGAAGCTCTGCAATGCTCTCACCACCTGCTTCACTTGTATACTACCTAAAAGATGGCACTCCATGCCATAGTCTCTTTTGTGCAGTCTTGGGTGTGGGTTCCACCAGGAAAGGGTGCCTCTACTACAGTGGGAGGTGATGGGCATCATTCCATCTACCAGAGTCATTCACCTTACAGGTCAAGCAAATGGAGGCCAGGGGTCCACCCACTGGCTCTATGGGGAAAGCTCTGTGCTAGTCAGCATCAGGGGAATGAGAAGGTAAAAATCAGTTTTGATGTTTTGCTTCCTGTTGAGATAAGAGACTGGCCTAACCATTTTCATGCTGTTTGTCTCAATAACAGAAGGGATAGTCTACTGATCTATCTTGACTTGGTGTTTTGTCCAGAGTGGCTTTAATTTTTGTAAGTCATTGTTACTGAGGGTGTTTGTTTTGTTTGTTCATTGCTTTTTGGTCTGTACTAATTGGTTAGTTTCTGAGCTATGCTTCTCTAGCATTTGGTCTGGGATGTGTAAGAAGCAAATGGAAAAGTAGAGAGTCTAGCCAACCTCTTGGGTTGCCAACTCCTGAGATCACTAGCCAATCTCCCTTGTTTGCTCCTGAATCTTCTGAAAGTTGATATCTACATCTACATTGCCCCTGGGGATTTTGGGGGGGAAGGAGTGTCAGGATAAGGTAAAATGTAATGTCTTTCCGCATGTTACTCATCCATCATTTACTTTTTATGTACTATTTCAATGATAAAGTTATGTGTTTTGCAACTAGAATAAAAGTATTCTTTTCTTACCTAGAATCTCTGTATTCATCTTCCCAGTTTCTTCTGCAAATTACAGAGGAGAATGTGAGAATTTGCCCATTCAAATAAAGAGTTGATAGCAGTTTAAAAATCAAAGAGCGGTGGGAAGCTTTGTTGCTTTAACTTGTTGCTATCATTCTGAGCTTCCTTGTTAAATGTCTTAAATTGGATTCCAGAGATTTCTTGATCCTATTCTCCAAAATCAAATAACCATTGAAATGACAAACTGCATACTTGTTGTGAAGGACCTCCTGCTGAAACACTATTTAGCATGCTGTTCTTCATACTCAAGGAGCCCAGAATCAATTTATTTAGGTCATACTCACCATCTGAGCTGTGATTCACTTTCCAGGTAAATTGAAAGGTAATGATCATGTTTTGTCACTGGTTGATGAACAATCCTATTGTTACATATAAAAGAAGAAACTGAATAAATGATATGTCTGAACACTTTGTCATATAATATTGCATATTTCTCCCCAAACCATATCTGCATTCTCTGTAGTCACAGAATCAATTCTACATAATGCTGCTGTTTCACTTTTCTGGAAACCAAGAGTCACAAATTCTTTGCACTCCAGGAAATTATAATTTTAAGTGTGTGATAAGTTTTTTTTTAGTTGCTGGACCAAATGCAATTTAAATATGTTTGATACTGAATGGATGGGTGATAATGACATCTTGGGAGATTATCTATAAAATGATAATAAGAAAAACTGGAACATTAAAGATGAGTGCTCTTGTTTCCAGTTATAATAAAGAGAAATTAAGGAATTCCAAATGATATGTATATAGAATCTTGAATTTTGATTGCCTCATAAGAGGCAAATGACTAACTTTAGGTGTGTCAGAATTTTTCTATGATTTTCCACTCCAGGGAACTCCAAAAAATGTGCACTAACTTTTTTCTTTCAATACCTTTGTTTCTGAATGCTCACTTTTTACATGGCTTTGTAAGGTAGCATGTATGGGACTGGTGACTAGAAAGTAGAGAGCATGAATGTGATTTATGATCTCTGGAATCCAGGATACTATGTCTTCTGACATAGTAGCAAGCCAATTTAAATACAAAAAAACTAAGAGCTGATACAAATCCCTTATAAAGGCTATTTATTATACATACAAATAGAAATTAAAAATACATTCAGACAGCACAGGAACCCTGAGCCACATGTTGCAAGCCTATCTATATGGTCTTCCTGCAAACACATTTTGCAACCATTGGACTTTGGAGGCCTGAGAATCCCTGGTTCAGGTAGAGCCACTACATGTAAACATAGATTTTGTAGACTCAGAGTGCCTGAAGGGGTAGATGGTGCTTAATTTCTGCCCATGTTTTATACTCTAAAACCGGGAGCCTTGATGAGCTGAGTCTGCCCATAGAAGATGCCTACTTCTAACATCCTCTTAGCCCTTTAGAGACTAAGGCTGAGTCTGGATTTAGGGTACAGCTTTGACAAGCACTCTTTTCCAGGTTTAGTATACACCAGTATCTTCACTGTTATGACACTCCTTCAACCGTGGGTACATTCGCATTTGTAAGTCCACATACCTTGATAACTTTATATTTCTTTGCAATTTTAAGATTTCTGAAGAACTTTCTGAAGTCCTTTACAATAATTGGTCAAACTCTCTCAAACAAATGAAAAAGAGAAATCACAGCACTAGCCACTGGATGACAAAGTGCATGTTTGTTTTGTAAACCTGAGTTTTATGACCGTCACACACATTTTAGTTATAATTAGATTACACTTTTAATTAAAAGTAGAATAAAACTCAATTTATTCAATGTATAAGTAATAGAACTCTGCACCAGGAATTAGGAATTATGACCCAGGTTCTGACTTTGGTGTGTGTGACATTGGTCAGATTGCTTACTTAGCAAAACATTGAGCTATTCCTCCTGGGTTTTAATCTGTATAATGGGAATTTTTACCAAAGAATAAGAGATTTATAGACAGAATATGAGTTTGGACTAACCTTATTTTTGTTCTTGAGCCAAGCAATTCTGAGAACCAACATACTTTCTTGTTTCTGACCTGAACAGTTTTGGGACAAAGAACTCTTTTCTGATGTGTTTAATATATACTGGCACTAGGCAAAACAACCTAATATTTTCCCAAAGGAAATATATACTTTAGGAAAATAGGACTACAAACCAGTTTAAGTAACTTGCTTATCAAAACAAACAGCTTACTCCACAATACATACTTCTCTGTGCCTAAAATACAAAGCCATCATATCATAACCTCTGTAGAATCCCAACCTGTCCTCTGCCTCGCAAGCTCTTACATTCACCTGTGTTGGGCCTCTACCTCTGTAAATATACTCTTCTGCTGCCCACCTCTGAGACTGTCAAGACTTTGTCCAGTGGTGTAGTGAGCCCATTCCTGAAGCAACCCTAATGAGTCAGGTATCCTAGTTCAACAGGGCTTCTGATGTTTGGGGGGAGGGAAGTTAATGGTAGAAGTTGAGAGAACAGACCTGGAGAACTAAAGATTGGTTATCAATCTTTTGCACACTCAATAAAAGACCTTTTCAATATAATTGCTTAATTTAGTTTGTTGATATTTTTTTCCTCCTTTAGGCCTTGGTAAAAGAAATAAAAATTGTAAATATTCACATATTCCTACTAGAAAGTTCTTAGGAAAGACATTGAATCCTCTCCGTCTCTGCATACTTTTAGAAAATAAAAGAGCTCATTAAAAAAACTCATCTGTTATATTGATATCATAATATTTTCTAGAAAGATTACCTAAAATGGAATTTTTAAATGTTTCAGTAATTTAAAACAAGGGTTTTAGAGAGTTCAGTTTCCCTGTGAAAAACATTCTTAAAAAACTTCATGGAATTGTGAGCTGCTTAGTGGGTAGGCGTTGCTTTGTTTGCTTAACTGTGCTTTTTCTTCTAAGGTAGGAGGCAAATTGTGTTCACCATCACCGGTGTACAGAGTAAGGTACAATGGCTAAATTCCACCTGGTAGAGCTGATGAAAGTTATTTGTTATTAAGAAAAACAGACTTGAAAGTAATATCACAAGAAATAGAACAGTGATTAAAATCTTTAGCTTTTGACTGTGGAAGGACGGAAATAAATTTTAAAAGGGGTATAGATACATTAGGAATAGAAGACGACAAACCAGTTAAAGTAACTTGCTTATCAAACAAGTGGGATCATTCTCTTCTGCACTCGAGGCAATGGCGCTGCTACACTGCTGCTGAAACACCAAATGCTAACAATTTGATCTGAGCTGTTTGGGCTGACCAGAGGTCTCCGATCGACTGTGAAGAGTGGAAACTGGCACTGATTTCAGGACTGAGAAAAAAGTGAAATGTGACCTCCCCAATGGTCAGGAGCAGAGCGGTGGCTTCTATGGGGAGAATGAAAAAGAAGAGCCTCTGTCACTTCCTGTTTGGCTTCTGATGACTTTGACTGTCTGTCTGTGGGAAGAAGAGGCTCGGTGAAGAAATGAACTAGAGAAATTTTCAAAGGAGGGAGGTGAAGGTGCCCGATGGTTTAGGGGATCCGACACAGAGGCTCCGTATTTTAGATCTGAAGGGTTATTGAGTGAGTTACAGTGTTTCTAGAGGTGAACATGAGGAGGTCCCTGTTGGCACACAATTTGAATGCACGGCTGCTCTAAGAGATACACATGCTCTGTCCTCAGGAAAGTAGGGAAGTCAGAAGAAGTGATTCCACAGGGCCATCATCGGGGCTGCTGGCATCAAGACCTTGTGAGTTAGGGGCACAAAATCTGCACCAGGGTGGCTTTTCCTACCGTCATTCCCTTTTGGCACCAAAGGACATAGTTTGGCGTGCTGCTGTGACTGGCTGAGGAGGAGCATGATTTACCACGGTCATTTGGAGAGTGAAATCTGTGCCTCTAGTTTCAGTAAGGATTGACTAACATTGGGTTTTCAAAGAGGGAAGACAAGAAAAGAAAATAGTGTAGTTGTTCATTCAAATGAAAACCAAGAGAAGTCTAGAAGGGGCTATTTCTTCAAATTGATTTGATAATTCATATTTTTTTTTATTTTTCTTGCTTCATATGGTCAATTACTCTTGATTATTTGTACTCTGATAAAAATTATGTTACCCCAATTACTCTGATGGAAGTCACAAAGTACTGGCTTCTGGGGCCAAACGAAACCAAGGGTAAGGTCATGAAAGCTTGTGTTTGTTTGCTCTGATGTACTCATTATTTCTCTGTGTAAAAAAGGATGACATTTAATTTATCAACATGATGGGCATGAGACATATAATCCCTGCATTTGCAAAATAGATAAAACAAACTTGTTTTTCACCACTTTTATTAGCAAACTGTTTATTTGCTAATGGATGCCAGATTAGAGACTTCATTCAGCCAAATACATAGAGTGTTTACATCTCACTGCCATTACTGGTACAGACTATCAAATGGCCCAGATAGATAATATATGACACTAGGGGAATAGGTCTATGTTGCTGAGCAACAAGCTGCTGACTTGAAAATCCAGTGGCTCAAAAGACTTTAATTTTGGAAGCTCAGTTAGTTTTGAAAAGAAGAAGAGAATCCTTGGGAGAGAAAGTCCTGCATCTGATCCTCTCTCTGCTAGTAACTGACCATGTGACCTTGCTGGGCTTCTCCTTTCCTTATCTAAGTAATTAGATCATTTTAAGGCCCTCTCCTTCTTGTTTATAAAACTCATATCTTTGCGGACATATGTGTTTACTTATCATCAATATCCTTAGGTGGGCTCATAAAATTTCTTCTCCCAACAAGATGACCTTCCTCTGCAGATTCTGGGGTTTGGCAGAGTATTTATATACTGAGCAAAGTATATAAATGTGACAAAATATAGGACATGTATATAAATATATACAACTGATTCTCATTATTGCAGATTCTGTATTTGAAAACGTGCCAACTTGCTTATATTTATTTGTAAGCCCCAAATTAATACTTAAGGTGCTTTTCCTGGGCAAACACAAAAGCAGCAAAAACTTGGGTCTCCTGACCCCAGATGCTCCCAGCCAGGTGGAACAAAGCAGTGCTCTCCTTTCTCATTTCAGAGCTCACACTGTTGGCAAGTGTCCTATTCATGGGCTATTTAGTGCTAGGTTTTCCTGATCTTCCCCCTTTGGTTTATGTTTTGACTATTTAAAACAACCTCAGATCATAGAATTGAAGTGATATTTCCTGTCGTTCACCTCAAGAAGACCATGACATGCCTTCAGGAGCCAATCCGTGTGTCAGATAAGCTTCTCTCAGGCATGGATTGTAGTGCTGGTACTCGTGAGTTCAGTGTTGACTAACAACGGGACACATTTCTTAAATTAAGAAACCCACATAAAACAAAGTTATGTGTCGATTAGTTGATGAAGATATTGGGACCAGAAACTCCCAGGAACCTAATCCTATATTCTCCTTGGGAATTATGGTTTGGTATTCAGTATTTTTTTCATAGTTACTGTGTAGAACTGTCATCAACAGTGAGAATTAATTACACATATAAAAGATCGAGTTGTGTGTGTATATGTATGGATACATAAACACACACGTGTGCACGTGTGTTGTTTCTCTAAAGGAGATGCCCAAGTTATTGAGAATTTCCCCCAGGTCCTTAGGGAAGTCTGAAAGGAAGTCAGGAAATTTCATGTATAACATTTATGGTATAATATCTAAATAGGACTAGATATCTACTTAATGCTTATTCTGAATTCATTTATTTACTTGGAGCATATGGGATATGTAATGTATGCAGTCGTTAGATGACATGATGTGCAATCACAGATGACGCTCTTCATTAGGCATGAATGTATGCTAAATGGCATTAGAAAGCAGAGTGTGAGGCATGGTGATTGACACTGAATAATGTATAGCAAATAGTCTAGCAACAATTTGCTTGATTTTACATATGAAAAAATTTCCATGAGAACATCCATGCCAGAAGAAGATGCACACCTGTTTACACCTTTGACATGTATTTATATGACCAAGTTGGGACTGGGTGTGAAATTTAACTTCCTAATAAGATTTCTGTTTGATTCCTAAAGCTTATGAGGTATGTGCATTTTTAAATGATCTCAATTTAATTTTTAAAGTTATTATTTAAACATCATGCATCTTTACTAAGCAAAGAAAAGTTGGGGATAAGGATTTGAGATCTGTATTCCAAACATTCTTCTGTACATCCACTAACCTAGAAGGTAGCATACACTCTCTACCCTAGATGATAATTTCAGGAGAAAATCCGCTTGGAGAGGGTAGAAATCAGTTATTGGGATAGAAAGACATTACCAACAATCTCATCTCCCTAAACGGATTGGAAGTTTACATGATTCCACTCTTTGACCTCTGCTCACATTCATACATACTTGATAGTCTTAGCTAGGGTTCATAAAATTTCACCTTTTTCAACATTTTTGTTTATTGGTATAATTTTATATTCTTTTTAATTACCTTGTTGAATTTAAGGTATTTCCTCAAATTTGTACCCACAAATTTGTACATTAATCTGAGTCAGATATTTAAAACAGTCCATAAATATTTAACAGTAAATGTCTGGTTATTTAAGACAGTGGACAGCATCCTTTATAATGAATGTAGGTTTTTATAAGCTTTGCATTTATTGCCAGCTGTCAGATTCTGTCTCACTGGGTATAAGCACTCTTGAGTTCTTGTCTGGTTTTACCAAGCTTCTTAAAAAAAGGCTTGTTTTCATATGTCTTCAGCAATGTATGAGTGAGTATCCATTTTATCATGATACCTTTGGCATTACATGTTTAAAAGTCAAGTAGGTCATCCTAATTTAATAATTCTGAAACAGCTTAATCCCTCTCCCTCAGTAAAGTACTTTCACATTTTGTATGTAAATGATCTTGATTTTAAATGTAGATCAAGTTTTTCAGTAATATTGAGCTAAAAACATTCTTGAGATTGGGATCCTGGAACACAGATTGAGCCTTTAAATTTGAGACACCAGAACTTAGATTAAAATGAAAACTTTCAATAATTATGTCACTCCTCTCCAATTTCTACAATTAACACTCACTTCCAGGTCTTAGGTGGGAGCCCAGGTGAGATGTGATGGGTGGTAGATAGCGCCACACAAAAGCTCCACAGGGAGCGTCACAGTCACCTCTGCTGGCATTAGCATCACCTGGAAAACAGCAGTTTGGGGGAGAGTCACCAATATCTAAGAAATTCTGGTGTCATTAAAATGTCAGTTCCTGGTAAATGGTAGTACTTGAATTTTTTCAGAAGATGTTTTTATTATGCTGTCAGGAGACCATGAGGTGATTATGAGGAGACTCATGGCCCGGTTTCTATCTGTGTAGGTCTGACAATTTCTTCCACATCCTCACACTTTGGGTTCCTCCCTGCTCTGGTTGAAAAGACTGGGCTTCCTCAAATATTCATTTTATATTTCACCCCCAAGGCAACCTTATGAAGAGGGGTGGCCTTCAGGAGTGATTAAGTCTTCGGAGTTCTGTCCTCGAGAATGAGATGAGCACCCTTATAAAATGGGGTTGAAGAGAGTCCTCTCTTGCCTGTCCATCCCTTCTACCATGTGAGGACACAGCATGTCTCTCCTCCTGAGGATACATTAACAAGGCTCCACCTTGGAAATGGACAGTGGGCCCTTACTAGACACTGAGCCTGCTAGCACCTTGATCTCAGACTCCAGCCTCCAGAACAATGATACATAAAAGAAATTTATAAAGGACCTAGTCTTGGGTATTTTGTTACAGCAGCATAACTGGACTGAGGCACACCTCTATTTTAAAGATGTGATAGTGCTTCACAAAGTTGTTAAAATATTATGCACATAATTTGAGTTTCTGAACACAATCACTGCTTAATATTAGCTTTTTCCTGCTATTCACAGGCCCTTCTCAGAAGCCCTCCAATTTCCACTTTCTGACTTGTGGCAAATAAGATTAAGAATTTCAAGTCAACAGATGACTGGATAAAGAAAATGTGGTCTACACACACAATAGAGTTTTACTCAGCCATGAAGAAGAGTGAAATTATGTCTTTTCCGGTACGATGGACCTGGAGAGTATTATGCTAAGTAAAAGAAGCTAGACTTGGAAAGTCAAGGGTCAAATGTTTTCTTTTTCATGCGGAAGATAGGGAGAAAAATAAAGAATGAGAGAGAAAGAGATAGAGAACATTGCATAGAAATAGTAGGGAGAAGAGTAGAATAGAGGAAGGGGATTGAGGGGTAGGGAGGAGAGAAGGAAAGGGGAAATAATGGGGAATGAAATAGAGCAAATCACATTCTGTGATACATGAATGCATCACAATGAACTGTAGTATTATGTAAAATTGTACTGCAGTAATTAAAAAACAATAAAAAGAATTTTCAATAAACCAGGATTGATTAGTATAGTTCTTCATGTAGTACTAAGAGGCAGAAAATACATTACTTTCTAGGATAAACTTGGATCTTTATTCTTAAAGTGGAAGTTAAATTTGATGACCAACCATACCCTTGTTAAACGATAATAAACAAAATATATCTAAGCATAGGTTAATGATGGGTAGAACTTGCTGTCTGGCTTTGAGTTTCTTCATGTTAATGAAGATTGGTTCAAAAAAGATGTCTCAAAGCGGAATTATCAACTCAAAGATATGGTCACCAGTTCAATAACAACCAAAATGTTCTTTTTATTTATGCAGATTTTCCCAACTTATGCATACTTTTTCAAATATGACTTACAGACATCCAACTAATAATACACAGAAGACATGACAAAATACTGTAATTCAGTTTCTTTCAAAAAACAACTAAAAACTGTCATTATTATTAAACTTGTTTTGTTTATTGTTGGTTAAATTACATGACATTTTATCAGCAAATAATGACATCTATAATCTAAGGAGCCAGATTTTGTCTAAAAATGTGAAAATGTCTAAAAATGCAGAAATCCTGCTATTTGACTAAATGCAAACAGCAATTTTCACAATTTTCTCTCAAATATATAGTTTTATCCATGCCTGCTCACTGCTAGCTCCACTGCATTAGAATACAGAAGATCTGCATCTCTTCAGTAGATATGGTTCATATTTCCATTTATAATTTTTCTGTCCTTGAAACACAATGACAGGGGGCAAATTTCATTCCTAGATTGAAAAAACATAACATAACCTAGATGATAATGTTCAATGTATGCATGCCACTCTTGAAATGCCTTATATTTTGATAATCAGATGTACAATAGAGTCAAGCAAATGATACCTATGTAATGTTTTTAGATATTGGGTCTTCTATGAGTTGTACTCTTAATTCAACATGTAACAGAACGAGGAAATGTATAAAACATTTGTAAGGTCATTTTTGCATCAAATCAACTTAAATTTAGAAGCTATAATTTTCATACATTTTTATGGTCCAAAATGAAATAAAATAAGCTCCGACATGATATAAAAACCAAAATATTTTATGAAGATGACAGAGGTTTTAATGTTTATTTCCAGAAGGAAAGTTTAAATGAATGTGAAGAGCATTCTATGTTAATACATGTTGTCATGACCCTTAATCAAAGGCACACGTAGATATTTTTCACTGTTACTATATGGAATGAAAAAAAAATTTCTCCAGTGGGGAGGTTTGTTGTAATATGATTAAAATTGATAAATCCCCACCTTAGGAGAAAAGGCAGTGACGATAAATACTTTTCAAATGCTGGATGACCTTAGGAGACAAGTGAATATAAGATATTCAGTTATTTTTATATTGTACAACATATGCCATATTGTTATAAAGTCCATGAATTTATAGCCAAAGATTTCAAAACTAAAGAAAGGATAAACTGTCATTCATGTGACCCTGAGAATTGCATCCCTTCTTGAGTCAATTACGGGGTTTTCAACTTAGCTGCAGTTTTTCAAGGATGGTTAGTATAATTATTGGCTATTAAAAACAATGTAATTGAATTAACTATAAAAGAAATGAAACACACTTAAAGAACCACTTTAAAATATCAGTCTTCTGATTTGTAGGTCAGTTAGCAGAAATGGACAAAAAAACCCTGAAATTAGACCCACTGCCATTATATATCCATACTTTTAGAAGGTGTACTTATAAAAATTTTGTACTCTGCCCCAACTGGAAAGTGACTCTGAGTTTCAGCTAGCACTGCAGGAATCTGTCAATACCTATCAAGGAAATGCCTGCCCAGAATAGTTGCTTTCACTGAGTTTATTTGAAAATACTTTATAAGCACAGGTAAGCTTTTTATGGTATACTCATTAAATGGCCCTGGAATATTAATACTTAGGTTTGTGTTCCATTTACAAAAGACTATAATGCAAAACTGATAGAACTAAAGAGAGAAATAGACTAACCTGCAATGATAATTGAAAATTTCAATATCCATCTCTCAGAAGTTGATAGAACAAATAGACATAAAATCCATCAGATCAACCAAATTGATCTTTGTGATATTTACATAATATAATAATACAAGATATTAATAGTGGAATCACAGTCTTTTTCAACTGCATATGAAACACACTTTACCAATGTACCTTCTGAAGCCAGCAGGACCCTAATACCAAAACCCATAAAGACATTACAAGAAAAGGAAACAGTAGGCCATATGCTTCATTAAAATTGACACAGAAATCCAACAAATCTTAGCAAATCTGCACACATATAAAAACGTATATAGAACCAATAGGTCCAATATTCAAAATCAAGAATGTAACTCATCAACAATTGAGAAGAAAAACAAATGGTTGTTTAACTACAATATTTTAAAAAATTCATACTCATTCATAAAAAATGTTTCCTAACTATAAATGCTAAGACCATCTTTTTTTTTTTATTGTTGGTCGTTCAAAACATTACATAGTTCCTCATACATCATATTTCACAGTTTGATTCAAATGAGTTATGAACTCCCAATTTTATCCCGTATACAGATTGCTGCATCACATCAGTTACCCTTCCATTGATTGACATATTGCCTTTCTAGTGTCTGATGTATTCTGCTGTCTATATTACATAAATTACAAATTATGTCATATTTACTGATAATAGACTGGATACTTTTCCCAAACATTTGGGAACAAGGAAAGAAAGTACAATCAAACTATTGCTATTCAGTATTACACCATGTGCAACTGGGCAAGAGAAATAAATAAAAATCATACTGAATGTTTATGGCAGCACAATTCACAATAGCTAGACTAGGGAACCAACCTAGGTGTCCCTCAATAGATGAATGGATAATAAAATGTGGTATATATACCCAATGGACTATTGCTCAGCTTTAAAGAAGAGTGAAATTATGCCATTTGCCAGTAAAGGGTTGGAGCTTAGAGAATATCATGCTAAGCGAAATAAGCCAATCTCACAAAACCAAAAGCCAAATGTTTTCTCTAATATGTGAATGCTAATTCACAATAAGGTGAGGGGCACTAGGGATGAAAACTTTACCTTAGATTCGATAGAGGGAAGTGATGGGAGGGGAGGAGATGGGATGTGGGGATAGGAAAGATGAATGAAACAGACATCATTACTGTATGTATATATGTAACTACATGACCAATATAATTCTGCAACTCAGAAAAATGAGAAATTATATCCCATCTATGTATGATATATCAAAGTACATAAATGCATTCTACTGTCATGTATAACTAATTAAAACAAATTTAGAATTAAAAAAAAATCATACAGAATGGAATGGAAGAATACTGTAGATGACCTGATTATGTGTAAAATCCTAGGGCATCTGCAAAAACACTACTATAACCAAAAAAGAGTGTAGTGAGGTGGCAGAATATAAGATCAGTAAACAAGTTGTATTTCTATATATTAGTAAAGAACAATTAAAAATTGAAATTTATTAGTATACTTTAAATTTTCACCAAAATAAAAGTGACTTATAAATGTAGGTGTGCAAGAGTAGGGTATATAAAAGAAAACTACAAAACTTTACTTATTAATGAAAGATCAATTGTGAAGATATATATCATGTCCATGGATTGAGAGGTATGACATTATTAAGATGTCAGTTCTTCTCAAATTGTTCTTTAGTACATTCCTAATCAAAATTTCAGCATTTTTATAGGTAGAAATCAACATTTGGATATTAAAATTTGTATTTAAAGACCAAAGAACCTGAAAAGATTAAGCAATTCTGAAAAATAGAAAGCAAAGTAGGAGAAGTCGCCTTATTAAGGTAACCATTAAACTACAGTATTAAAGACACTATAATATTTGTAGAAGGATGGGCATATAAATCGATAAATCAAAATAAACTTTCCAGAAATAGGTCTGTGAACATATAAGGCCAATTGTTTTTTGACAAAGATGTAAAGGCAATTCAATGAAAAAAAAATATAATCTTTTAACACATAATGGGGCAACACTTTAAAATTCACATGCAACTTAATGAATCTAAAACATACATTACATTATATATAAAAATTAATCCAAAGTGGATCAAAAACCTATTTGTGAAAAGGACATAGTGAAACCTAAAACGCCCTGGTTTCTAGAGGAAAATATAGAAGAAAATCATGTTGATCCTGTGATAAGCAAAGGTTTCTTAAATTCAACACCAAAGGAAAAATCTTGTAAGATACTTTTGTTGAACAAAAATCTTCAGAATTAATAAGGAAGTGGAGAACATAATTTTCAAGTCCCTGAAATTAGCCCCTCATTGTGTCAGAACTCCTGTGGGTGGCCATGACTCCTGTTTTGTCACACGGGACTGCATTCTCTTGAGGACTCCCCTATCTAGCTCTTCTCTCTGAACTCCACGACTTCTTCATCAGGCACCTCTGACACACAGCCCCCTCCACCAGAGGGCTGACACCCCCTCATCTTTGTATTCCCCTTTGTACCTCAGCTCCTCCACAACGACTTCTTTCACCCATCCCACCTTGACCCTAGAGTGCCATGCTATGGGCTGAATTATGTCTCTCAAAAAGATTCACAAGAAATAGTATCCACCCCCGACACACACACACACACACACACACACACACACACACACACACCTCCGCATTTGACCATATTTGGAAACAGAGTTTTTGCAGACCTACAGATAGAGTCTTTCTTACCTCAATTTAAAAAAGGGTCATGATTAGGATCTTCATAATAAAGAAGAAATTTGGACGTGGACATATACAGAAGGAAGATGGTGTGAAGACACAGGGAGAAGGAAGTCATCTACAATCCAACTAGAAAGGCCTGGAACAGATCCTTCCTTCACAGCCTCAGGAAGAACGAATGTTGACAACATCTCATCTCAGTCACCTGGCCTCCAGAAATTTGGGAAGAAGAATTTCTGTGGTTCAAGACATTCAGTCTGCCGTAAGTGGTTATGGTCTCGTGGTAGTCACAGTGAACTAGACGGTGCCACAAGGCATGGGGAGCTCGGGTTGCACCTCTCTCCTCTCAGTCTTTGCATTTAACAGGCTGTAATGCCAGTGCTTGTTCAAATTGTCTTTGCTCTGTTAGGGTATACCTCCCATAAAGACGGGATCGTACTCTTCCTTTTCGTAGGTGTATCCTCAGGCTCTAACTCAGTACCCATTACATAATAAGTTCTCAAAATAATAGCAGTGTGTTCATTGCAAAAGGATATAATTACACAGTATTTAGTGATTTTAACAGACAAAATCTGAACAGTGCCAAATAAGGAGAAAAACAAAGACAGCCATAAAGCATATATAAGCAACATACTAGTCTAAGAATAGTTTGAGTGCCTTATGTATACCAGGAAATTTATAAACATTGGCATTTTCTGCTTTAGCAACAAGAGCAGCCAGGCATGCCTGTGGTTCCAGCAGCTAGGGAGGCTGAGGAAGGAGGATTGCATGTTCAAAGCCAGCCTCAGCAACTTAGTGAGGCCCCAAGAAACTTAGGGAGCATCTGTCTTAAAAAATAAAAACACAAGAAGTGTTGGGAGTATGTCTCAGTGGTTAAACACCCTCGGGTTCAATTCCTTACAAAAAAAAAAAAAGCAATAAAAGCTCAATAAATTACCCTAGTGCATACAGATATATACCACAGAATTTGGTTTGTGACCATATAAGGCAGGGGTTGGCAAACTTCTTTTTAGAGGACCAAATAGTAATTATTTTAGTCTTTGCAAGTCCCACAGCTTCTGTTACAACTATTTGTAATGTCCTCATAATGGAAAAGCAGCCACAGACCATGTACAGAGGAATGAGGGAATGTGTTGTAATAAAGCTTTATTAAACAAGTATTGGACTTGATTTGGTAGTGGTTTGTCAAGACGTGATCCGAAGTGTTGTTTCTTAAATATGCAATGGTACACATCTCGACAAAACAACTCAAATTTGAAATGCAAGCTTTGTTTTCCTTTGTAAATCCAGCACAAGAATTCCAATTAAGAATTGTTTGTCTATGTATTTTTAACACAGGATGATGTATCTCACTGTGATGGTTTAATTAGTATACAATTCACGCCTGGTTAAATGTAAATGAAGTGCTTACTTCATGATTATTTAAAACTCTCTGTTGTATCATGAACAGTTATTAAAAGCCTCATTGACATGATTGCTTATTTTGTTTTAAAATTTATTGTCAAGATGCAAGTTGGCAGGTTTTACCCATTCTTTCTCTAAATATCAAATAATTCTATGGCATGGAAGAAAAATGCCAGCTAGAATATCTTCTTTGAGGCTTTTATTATGAAAATTGATACAATAATTCTAATACACTGGCTCATGTATTCATTGAGCAACGTATAGAACAGGCTGGAAAACTGGTTACCCCTCTGTGATCCCCATTTCAAAGCCAGATGGTCTCTTTAGCAGGGGTTAGGGGCACTCTTAATATTTCTGTAACAGTGTTTTACATTTATTTTTTAATTCTTATTTAAGTTTTTCTGAAGATGGCATGGCCAACAAAGTGATTGTTCCCTTTCTACTGGTAAAAGTAATCCTGAAATCTTGCAAATAATTTATTTTACTGAGCAACTTTAGCAAATACATATAGGCAACATTCATACAATGATCATCTAAATGCTCATACAAAAGCTGAGGATGTAGCTCCTCAGTGGTAGAGCACCTGCCTAGCATGTGTAAGGCCCTGAGTTTGATCCCCAGTACTACAAAAATAAAAAATTTTAAAGTATCTAAATAAATGCTTTCCAATGTGTCTCATGTTTAAAATTCTTATAGAATTTTGGGTTTGCTTTTATTTTTCCAAAGGGTTTCATGGTGTTCATAAATGAAGACTATAATTCAATATATGTGAGGGGAGTCTAGGGAACTGTATTTTAAATTAGAAATCAGTAATCTAAAACTGAATTTTAAATTCAGACACCTGATGTGAATACCCCAATTTAGAAAACATCTTCTAATTTCCTTTTGTTGATATTTTGCACTTTTTTAGCCTCTATTTTGTTTATTTCTGTGCTCATCTTTATTTCTTTCCCTCTACTAATTTTGGATATAGTTCATTCTTGTTTTTCGTTCCAGATGGCACAACATCAGGTTTATTTGAGACCTTTCTTCTTTTTTGATGTGTCATTGCTTTAAGCTTCTCTCTTAAAAATGCTTTCATTGTTTCCATCGGTTTTGATAAGTTGTCTTACCAATTTCATTTATGTCAAGAAATTTTTCTCATCTTTCTTTTAATTTTTTCATTGACCAATTGGTCATTTGAAAGTAGGTTGTTCAGTTAACACTTATTAGTAAAGTTTCCAAAGCTGCTCCTGATGTTGATTTATAGATTTTTTTTACGCTATTGTGGTAGAAGATGCTCGATAATTTCTATTTTATTCATTAAGATTTGTTTTATGGCCTAACATGTGATTGATCCTGGAGAATGTTCCATGTGCAATTGAGAAGAGTATGTATTCTGCAACTGCTGTAATGATAGAGTATTACAGATACATCAATAGAGAGATTGGTGATTTATTTTCTCCAGAGCACTCATTTAATTTTGCTAGCCACACAGATACTATAAGAAATAATGAAAAACTCTGTTACAAAGATACAAGCAGACCAGAAGAAGTTGTAACTAAAATATAGAATCTACTGTATCAATAGACGAAATGAATAAAATCTATACAATGTTGAGATCTAATATTTATAAATATTAGACTTATAATATATTGTTGGTGCATCTCAATTATACAGAACAGTGGGTTTCATAGTGGCATATTCACCCCTACATAAAACACAAGTTGATCAATTTCACTAACCAAGACCCCCCACCCTCTTTCCTTTATTTCCCCATCCCCTTCCTCTAGGCTAAAGGTCAACCTTCTACTTTCATGGTATTCCCTTTTTTTCCCTCTGACTTCCATATATGAGGGCAAATGTGATACTTTTCTCTCTGAATCTGGCTTATTTTGCTCAAAATTATGATCTCCAGTTCCTTTAATTTTCCTGTAAAAGACATAATTGCACTCTTTTATACAGCTGAATAAAACTCAATCAGGTATTATTCCACATTTTCTTTATCTGTTTCATCTGTTGATGTACATACACCTAGACTGATACCCTAACTTGGCTGTTGTGAATTGTGCTGCTATAAACATAGGTATGCATTTGATATCTCAACTATGCTGACTTTAATTCTTTTGGATAAACACAAAAGAATGGAATATCTGGATCATATGGTAGTTCTATTTTAAGCTTTTTGAGGAACCACCATACTGATTTCCATAGTGGCTATACTAATTTACATTCCCACCAACCATGAATAAGGGTTCCTTCCCCCCTGCATTCTTGCCAGCATTTATTATTCATATTCTTGATGATAGCCATTGTAACTGGAGTAAAATGGGGTCTCAGTGTAGTTTTGATTTGCATTCCCTTGATGGAAAAAATGTTTAACATCTTTAGCCATTAGCTTTTGGCCATATTCATGTCTTCTTTTGAGAAGTGTCTGCTCAGGTCATTTGCACATTGATCTTTTCATTAAAAATTTTTATTTGTTTCTTTGTGTATTCTCAACTCCTAGAACAATTCACAATAGCCAAGAGATAGAAAAAAACCCAAATGCCTATCATGGATGAATGGATAAACAAATCATGTTACATACATAACAATGGGATATGGTATAGCTGTGAAAAGGAATGAAGTAATGATACATGCTACAAGGTGGAGGAACTTTGAAAATGTCAGGCTAAACAAATAAGGCAGGCATAAAGAGTTGCATACCATTTGATTTCATGCATATGAAATATACAGAATAGGAAAACCCACACAAACAGAAAGCAAATTGGTGGTTGCAAGAAATGGAAGAGTAACTACCGAAGGGATACTGGGTTTTTGTTGGGTAGCAATGAAAATGCTTTGGAAGTAGAGGTAATAATTGTACAATGATGTGAGGGTACTAACTGCCACTAAATTGTTCACTTCAAAATGATAATTTTATGATGTTGCTCCCCTACAATCAAATTTTCATGCAAGTAATTAGAATTTTGATTACAACAATCATGTATAAAAAGAAACTTAAAACAGGATTGTGGTTAAAAGCAATTCTTTCAGAAATTGAAAACAGAGCTACTGCCTTCTCCTTTTATTCAAGTTCAAGGATCTCAACATAATATGGAAATATACAGGTGGCATAACTTTTATACTTTCAAAATGAAAATACTGACACAGAGCAATTGTCTAACTGCTCATGTCAGGAATATTAGAGCTGTTCTGTCTTTTCCATTTCTCATACAAATAGAAATTACTAGTTTCTCCCCTGATCCCAGTTCTCAACTAAGATTCATAGCACTTGCCCAATTCTTTATTAAGAATCAAAATGAAAGGAATTTGAAATGACCAAATGGTCTTAAATTTCACACCAAAATGAAATAACAAATGAACTTTCTTTTCCCTAAATACTGAACAGACATGTACTAAAGGGGAGAAATAGCATCTGTAATAAGAAAAAGTACAACTTAGGTGGCTCAATCAATAATAAGCAGAAGGTGGGATTCTTAGGATTACCCACAGCATTTTTCTAGGCTAAATCCAGCTCTAGTTACGATTTTCAGGAAGTAAGTACTCAAAGGAAGGTCTTGAAGAACTAAACAAGACAACACATTTTAACAAAAGTAGAAGTAGAAAATTATTTGGCCACATATATTCAGATGTTCATACAAGAAGTCAAAAATTTAAAGTAGAACCATCCTCTTCCAATCCACAGATTCACTATGAACACTCATTTTGGTAATTTATTTGATGAATTGTCTAATAGAAACTTTGGTCTGCTTTTGAATATTCCCTATTGATTTCCTACTTGCCCTGAGATAGGTAAAAAAATATTTATAAATCTCTTGTTTTATGGTAAATTCTTGGTTAAGGACCAACAAGAAAAAAATCAACAAATTTTTTCCCTTCCAAGAACAAACATTTTCCATGTTTCTTTTCAATTAATTACAAATGAATGGTAGAAAATACTAGACTGGTCAGTTTTATACATTAGAAAATTAATTCTCTTAAATATTTAATATAAAAATATACATTATTTTGTTTGAATAGTTCTATATTTTTAAAAAGGTGGATAAATATTAAGAGCTAAATGTATTTAAATTTTATATTGTAGTTTTAAACATATGCTATAGTTCTAAACTCCAAATGAAATTTTTATTTAAAACTCAAAATGGCTTTTAGGGAGATATTTTTATTAAAGCAATTAATCTGGTTGTTTTACTTGTGCTTTGAATGTTTTGCAATTGAGTAGCTACTATAATTATGTCATTACAATAATTATGCAATTACTCTATGTAATTATATCATTTAATTATATAAGTATGCTTACAAGGATTAGTTATATAATTAGAACATGTAATTACATGGTAAAATAGAAAACTATGTTATAAAACACATGAAGATGGATATATTGGCCTATTCCAAATATAATATTAAAAATATTAAGATGGTTTATCTTGTTGTAAATTTTAAAGGAATTTTTAAAAAACTTTTCTATTTTGAAATGATGATAAGTTTTCATAAAATCTATATTACCTTCATTCAGATCCTGCATTCAAGTTGGCCAACTGTTTTAGTTCTGCTCTCTTTTGCAAAACAATGCAATCTGGTATTGTTTATTGCATTTAACTAAGAAATTGCTATGTCTCTTATTCTGTTATCCTCCTATTTTCTATATATCTATTGAAATCCATCACTTGTCATTGACATTCATGATTCCAATACAAAAACTCAAGGTTTGTGTCTTCTTATTCATGTTTGTAACTATCTTCTCTAACTTAAGAGACCTGACTCTCTCTATTCTCAACACATTCACTTAGTCAGGCATCTCTAGAGTGGACACTCACTCCTTTCTTGGTTTCTGTGATCTTGAGGATTTTTGTGCTCATTTCTTTGCTGTAAATATTCTCTTCTTCCATATGAATTAAAAAGTAATAATGAAGTGGCGATACTCTGATACTAAAGATTTCAGTTTGTATCCTAATCTTATCTGCTAGTTAATTAAAGTTCATTTACTGGCTAATACTTCATCAAAGAATCTTGCTTGAAAATTTTGTTATGATGATTTTCAAATTATGATTTGTATAATTATCATTTCTTCTACATTTCATAATCAGCATTCTAAGAAAGCCTTTTCTTATTCATTCATTACTTTATATACTTACATCAGTAAAATTCATGAATTACTTAATATTGCTAAATATTCAATGTAATAAAATCCTTCAAAATTATTATTTATTTTGATGCTCAGATTATTTCAGATTTAACTAGTTGGACTTATTCAGGTTGAATTCTATTATTTCAACAGGTTTCCATCAGTTTTTGAGCACTTGCTTAATTTCTATCAAAATACAATTCTCCATACTCATCTTGTACTTTTGCCAACCACCCCTAGAATCCGTCACTTTTCTAAGGAACTCTGTTTTCTTTTCATGGAGAATGGTATTTGGAAATGGTATTCAGAAACTGTTAAGTATGCTCATTATTCTGGGAATGTTGCTATTCTCAAGCTATCTCAACACACAAAGCTAAAAAAACATACACACATCTGGACAAAATCTATGCAAACATAGATTTTGGAGAGGATGTGAGGGAAAAGGTATGCTCATACATTGCTGGTGGGACTGCAAATTGGTGCAGCCAATATGGAAAGCAGTATGGAGATTCCTTGGAAATCTGGGAATGGAACCACCATTTGACCCTGCTAGCCCTCTCTTCAGTCTATACCCAGAGGACTTAAAAAAAGCATACTACAGGGACACATACATATGCACAGGTACATAAAGTCTATTCATAGTTACACTTATTTCTGTATCTGTCTGTACATATTGATAAACATGAGTGATCAATGTTTCCCTGATACATTTTACATGTCATCTGATTCTTCCAATTCAAATCTAAAACATCAAAATGTGGACTTACTTTCTCATTTTCATATTTCTAAGCCCCTTCTCCAACTTGAGAAACCTCTCTTTCTTCAATATATTTACTAATTAACTCAATCCTTGGATTTAACCACTTTCTGACCTCACCCAGACACTGTTATCCTCAGCTGCTGTTACCCCCCACTGGATAGCCAACTTCTCAATGGAATACATAGTCATACATTCTCAATGGTTATACATAGTCGTGGATTCATCCCAACAAACTCAGACATGCATGGAAATCTATGTTCATGTTTTTACCTGGGCCCCAGTTCCATCTTGAAGTCTCTTCTTTGGTGTCCTTTCCCTCTCCACTCTGGCCTCACTGGGCCACTCCTCCATCAGCTGTCTTCCTCCAGTGGGCCTTGAGGCCTGATGGACCACAGCTTCCTTCAGTTTTCTCTCACAGTCTGTGGCCACTTCTGAGCATTTTCTAAGAAATGTTTCAATGAGAAAATACATCACAATAATGCATAGATGACGGATGTCAAAAGTGTAAAATAAAGTCAGATTTATTTATTTATCAAAGAATACAACATTAGGAGATTACAAGATGATGGAGTGAAGGAAGGAGGCCCTTCCCTCTTGCTCTGCTGTCTGGAGTTGGAGGGACAGGAATATGGCCTCATAATGAGGTGGGTATCTGAAGAAAACCATTGTACATCATTTTTCTTTGAGAGATTTGGAGAAGCCCAGAGATCCTGGTGTAGTGAATGGAGGAGATGAGGAAACACATCCGAGGTTGGCAGTGTCAGTGTTGCTATCACCATGGGGAGAAAGGCAACACAAAGGGAAAGAGAAACACAGCAGACAAATATGGCACCCAAGATGTGCTCTGCTTTTCTCAACTTCTAAGTGAAGAACTGAGGTAAAGATTCAGCTCGAGGAGTTTATGCCAAATCTTGTTACTACAGAACTGGGGAGTCCTTAAAAAATTTCCACTGTCTCAGCGAGTGCTTACTGTATGACCTAAGTGCACCTACAAATCATCATCCCAAAACAGTTTCAGAGAATAGTGAATCCAGGGGGATTCAAGACAGAGGTACAAAGGAGAGTACATCCTGCTCTCTCTTTGAAACTGGTGGTGTGGAGAATGGCCAGAGGAAAAGGATAAGGGGAATTGTCCAGGCAGCCATGATTACACTGGCGACAGAGATGGCAACCCGATTTCTTTTGAGATCTTGGCACCAATGATTGACTGAAAAGGATTGGAGGGGTGTGTGTGTGTGGCTAGCAATTAGAGAAATGCAAATCAAAATCACTCTAAGATATCATCTCACTCCAGTCAGAATGGCAGCTATTATGAAGACAAACAACAAGTGTTGGAGAGGATGTGAGGGAAAAGGTATGCTCATACATTGCTGGTGGGACTGCAAATTGGTGCAGCCAATATGGAAAGCAGTATGGAGATTCCTTGGAAATCTGGGAATGGAACCACCATTTGACCCTGCTAGCCCTCTCTTCAGTCTATACCCAGAGGACTTAAAAAAAGCATACTACAGGGACACAGCCACATCAATGTTTATAGCAGCACAATTCACCATATGTAAATTGTGGAGTCAACCTAGATGTCTTTCAGTGGATGAATGGATAAAAAAAAGTGGTATATATACACAATGGAATATTGCTCAGCAATAAAAGAGAATAAAATCATGGCATCTGCAGGTAAATAGATGGAGTTGGAGAATATAATCCTTAAGTGAAGTTAAATTTAATTTATTTTGACTGATACATAAAAACATAAAAATTGTACACATAATACCCAGTACTTTCTTCTTTAACTTGCTTTTCTCCCTTATTTTCTTCCTTTTTTTTCCTCTTTCTTAACCCAATATCTACTTAAGGAGCACACAACATATTGAGACAACATGTCCCTTTAGTCTCCTTTGATCTAGAAGAATCCCTCTCCTCCTTTTGAAAATCTTTCTCTATAGTCACATTTTTCATCAGCTCAGGCCAACTGTCTGGTATAGGATGCCTCAGGTAGAGCTGGTCTAATGGTTGTCTCCTGATGAGTGGACATCATCTTGAGGAAGACTTCTGTGTGAGTTACCTGCATGCCCTTTGGCTCCTCAGGGGGAGACACACAACAACTTCTCCTTTTAATGGTGAAGTCACATTTGATCCCTTGTTAAGGTGGTATGAGAGGTCTTTTCTTTCTTCGTTGTACAAACACTCTGCCCTTCTTTTTTCATCAGTATCTATATCCAATTCTTTAATATTATACCAATTTCCCAACCTTTATGGAGAAATCACCGAAATATGATTCTCAAAATTTTGGTGATATTACCAAAGAATTGGAGAACTGAAAAATAATTCAAATTCCAATAATAAACCTATGCTATGCTATGAGATGTATGTAATGCATCTCAAAAATGTATTCTGTAGATTAAAAACTTTTTAATATTTTGGGATCATTATTAGCTGCTAAACTTCCTATTGTATATAAATATGCTTTATTCCAATGATTTATGCCATGAAAATCCTGTCTTAAGTTTTACCCTTTATTTCTTTGTAACTAGAAAATTGCAAATATAATAAGAAGTTGTGTTCTTTTTGAATATTTTGATTTTACTTCTAAATAACTTTGAAGCTTCTTGTTTTGGGAACTTTTATAAAGTGCAAAGCAGATCACATCTGTTAGTCTTACAAAATCCTTGTGATAGCGATCAAGTGGTTATATCTTTTCTTTTTCATGTATTCCCATGCATGTGTTGTTGAGACGTGTGAATGCAAACTGTTATATCTGTATCAAATATGTGTGTTATGGTCTCTTAAACAAGCTTCTTTTTTTTGCCCCCAAAAAGAAAAAAAAATACAACAGATATGCTGTAGAGAAAAGGTCACTGAAGAGTTAGGTTTGATTTCTAACTGATTCAGACAGCTGATAATCTAGAAAAGGGTCTTAATATTTTTGAACTTCAGTTTCTTTACTGATAAAAATGAGGAATAATACAGCTTATCTTGCTTAGTTTTTGCAAGGATCTAACTTATTTTATGTGTTGTGACAAGCATAACATAAATACTCAATAGATAGTAGTGTATCTTATAACTAAACCAGCCAGAGTGTTTGCAATCAAGAGTTATAAAAGCATGAATTTAGGTTGATAAAAGGTAAAAAATTACTAAACAAATGAAATTGAGAAGGTATAATTAGCAACCACTTTATCAGGATTGAGAAAAGACATGTTACCAACATTAATTCCACAAAATAATTCAATCAGTTAGAAATATCAAAAGCATTTGTTTAGTTCATTTATGCATCACCTTCAAACAGGTGACACAAATTGAAATGTTCCATATAACCTTAGGAAATAGCTCTTATTCACATTTCATTATGTGTCAGATTTTGGGTGGGAAAAATTGTATTCATCTCAGGCAGAATTCATTAAGAAGGCATAAGAAACTAAACAAAAATTGGTAGTTATTTCTCATAGATTTTTGTTAATGCTGCTGCTACTGAAATTGTTTCAAATATTTATGATAGATGATAAAATAATTCGAATTGCTGTAGTTAACGACAGAAACCAAGACTAGTAAAATGACTAGTGACAATATTGTAACTGTACAAAAATTGTGCGTGTATACATAAATCCATTCCCTGCTTATCCAGAATCATATATATGGTAGGGTAAGGTCTCCAGAATGCAGAAAGAGAAAGCAATGTTTGTCATTTACAAGGTCCTTTACATTGTCACTAGAGGTCTACTAACAAATACACTTAACCCCCTCAAATGATGGGAATCAAATTTTCCTGCCTACAGGAGATTTTACATTGAATTAAAATAAGGAGAAATCCATAGAATTAGGTGTAAATTACTGTAGCAAAAATTGATAATTCAGCACTGATGGAATGAAAAGAAAGAAAACTACTGAAAATAGAGCTGAGATAGTAAACTGAGTTTAGGAAAGCAAGTTGCAATGTAAAATAAAAGTTATAAATTGAATTAGGTAAGCATAGCTCTTGTTCTCAGATGTCCATTTGTGGGGTTTTGTTGTTGTTGTTCACATACTGTAGACAAAGATCAGCAAACGTGCCATTTCCTAATGTGTCAGCACTAATTCTTGATCAGCTTAGGTATTACTTGGGTTCTTTTCAATGAGTTTCTAAGCAATCATATAGACTTTTTTTTTTTGAGAGAGAGAGGGAGAGAAAGAGAGAGAGAATTTTTTTTTTTTTTTTTTTTTTTTTTTTTTTTTTTTTTTAGTTTTCAGTGGACACAACATCTTTATTTTATTTTAATGTGGTGCTGAAGATGGAACCCAGTGCTCCGCGCATGCCAGGCGAGCATGTTACCGCTTGAGCCACATCCCCAGCCCAATATAGACATTATTTTTAATTGAATAATTTTATCCACTTTGACTTTATTTCATTATTATTGATTGCTAAAGGGAAATGACTGTATGATCACTATACCACTGACTATACTACAGAATTAATTACTAAAATAGCAACACTTTCATTAAAAAAAGATTAATTTGTATGAATTTAATGGGGTAACTTCAAAATATCTATATTGTTCACTGAAGCAGAACACCTTTTTAATTTCTCAATTTAATAAAGTCCTATGACTATTTGCAACACCCTTGGACATGGACATTCATTTAGAAAGTATGCAAATAAGCTCACACAAACTTTTTTCAAACTGCTTATTTTTCCTCCATTTTGTTCAGATTCAAAATTTGAGGCTTTATTTTTTTTTTAAACAATGTATAACAGAGGAAAATCAAAAGTCAATATTTGCAAGGAAGATGTCAGGAATCCTCCTGCCGAGGTACACAATACCGTACAGAATTCGTTCTGTGCAGAATTAGCTAAGCTGAAACTCTTTTTCATAGCATTTCCATTTCTTTAGAATTCATGGGCCAGGGGCACCTGTGTGGTAACTGGAAGTAAGAGGCAGCAGGTGCACACTCCAGAGGTGGATGTAGGTGGCTGCCGCAGCAGTCCACAAGGTCACCGCTGATGACCTGGTTCCCTTTGTGCTCGGGGCAGCAGCCTGATGACAGTCCCTCCAGCTCACCTATTTTTTCTTGCAGATTCTGAGAGTCCTGGTCCAGATGCTCAGTGCTGCCCTGTGGTGAGCAGTGCTAGTTTATATGTCACCTGCAGCACAACCTTGATAGTGGTGGCAGTCCGATGTGGGTTCCCCGTAGATGTCACGATTCCCGTTCTCCTGATGGATGCCCATTTGCCCCTGCTCGGCACAGTTTATATCATCTTTACTTCCTATTACGAGCTCTGCTGACTTCAGGCCAAACACTAGAAACATCTGCCTCAACATTGAACTAGCTTCTGTCCTTGTGTAAGGTCTGATGGTTATAACCAATGCCTTCTTCCATTTCACTGATCATCCTTAATTGATACAGAACTGAAGAGTGACTCAAAGGTGAGAGTCATTTCAGTAGACTCTAAGGTTAGCAAAGACATTGTTGGTATTGTTCTCTATTGTTTTTTCAGTGACTACACAGCTGGTGGGCATGGTGGGTTCCAGATAAATGTGTAAGGGTGGGATGACCGTTACCTCTCTGGGCACCATGGGGGAAAATAAAGAGAAAAGGTTTTGAAATACCAGGAAGGAAAGAAGAATACACCTGTTATGAGCCACATTATTACACTGTCCTTGTCATGAGAATGCTAACACTTATCAACATCTAAGTCTGTATTACAATTGAGTATTTGGCAGTTAACCATGTAGAGTTAAAGAGAGCAGAAATGGACTAGGGTGAATTAAGATGTTCAGTAAGCCTAACACACACACCAGGTTTCAAAAATTTCTTCAATAAAAGTAAAAGATTAAATTAATAATTTACAGATTGATTGCTTGCTGAGAGAATAAGACTTCTAATATATTGGATGAAATAAAATATATTATTAAAGTTTATTTCTCAAGTTCCGTTTTACTTCATCATGTAGCAACCGTAAAATTTAAAATTAAATATTTGGCTAGCACATTTCTATTCAACAGTACTTGTTTAAGCAGTTCTTTTGTAGAGGTTTCTAAAATCATTGCAAATCATAATGGCCTCATTTTGTCAACAGGTAAAATTCGATGTTTTATAGGTATGATCTCATTTAATATGCACAATCGTTCTTGGGTATTGTTACTTATTCACTAATAAGGAATTATTTCTACGAGAGGCTAGGCACCCTAGAAGGTACATACATTGTGAAATAAAAGTACTTAGCCCCCCCGGGAGTGATACCTTTAAACAACTTTTGAGTTGTGTTTTCCAGGAAAAGCAGCATTTCTTTCTGTAAAACACTAGAAAATAGATTTTCGCAAGTATTAAGGAGTTTTCAGTGCCCAGGATTCTGTAAGTAAGATTATCACGTTCAAATTTGCTTTTTGTTATAATGATTTATTTCAGTGTGTCTCTAGAAATTGTCTTAAAATATCAAATTCTTGCTGTCTCCTAGAATCACAAAAGATTTATAGAAAAATTTGCCCTTGATTGCATCCTAAAGGACATCCATATATACTCATTTGGAATCATATATTCATTTTTTAATCTACATTTCATAATTTCAAAATATGCACACATCATTCTGACAACCCCATGTATGGCTTTAGAATTCTGTTTTGAATATAAACTGATCATATGGACAAGAAGCTAATGAAAGTTTTATGATTTCACTTTTTTCTGTTTGCCAAATGTGTATCTAACGGTGATTAATAATTTCTGGGTAAAACTTCAACTTCCTCTGTACCTTCAGGGTTCTTATTTTCCTCAGATCTTATTTGATTTTACGAAGAAAAGACTAATGTTTGAAATGCACTTTTTTTGAGAAAAATTCGTGAATGTTTGAATTGCGTTTTGAAGCTCGTTCTCGAAATCTAAAAATGTCATTCTCTCTGAAGTAGGTATTGCCACAGAGGAACTAGTCTTCCAGTGAGATATACAAATTTATGAACTTAAATAATAGATTCTTCTAGAAATAGCATTTTATGTAAATGTTGCTTGCTAAAACTATAGAATTAAAGATGAGTAAGATAAAATTCCTCTCAGATGTTTGGATCAGTTGAGATGAGTCAGACTTTTTTATAGAGGAAGAAATAGAATTTAGCAAATAAATTCAGGTATATATGTGTATGTACATGTATATATGGAAATATCGATTTGGGAATCACAGGCATTTACAAGATAATTAAATTTGTGCAAGTAGACCTATCCACCAGTGAGCATAGCATATGTATTATGAAAAAGGAGTGGAGGGGTTAGCTGGGTGAAGCAGATGGTGATCATCACTTCTGATCTCTTCTGAGAGTCACCAAAATATCTTGTAAATTTTAAACCTCTTTCAGATCTGGAAAATCAAATGAACTGCAAAAAATGTAAGATAGTGTACACTTTTAAGACTGCTTTAATCCAATATGTATAAATTATCGTACATCCATTACTCTATTATTAGATACAAATGAAGGTCCTTATTTATGTGGTTTTGCAAATAAGGTCAGGTTTCGTTTATTATTTTAGGAAATATTTATTACCAGTTACTTTACATTTCAGTATCTGATAGTCTAAAACTAAAATTGTGTTCTATGAGTGAAGCTGTTTTGAACCTCATTTGCCCAAATTAATCTGAATTTAAACAAGTTTGTAAAAGTTAAATATTCAGAAAATAAAAAGGTATAGATTATCTTAGATTTTTTTGCAGTAGGTTTGATTTTTACAGATCTGAAACTGGTTTCAATTTTACAAGGTTTTTTGGTGACTCTTAAAGGAGATCAGAAGTGATCATCACCATCTGCTTCACCCAACTAACCCATTCATTCCATTTTCATGACACATATGCTATGCTCATCAGTGGATAGGACTACTTGCATGAATTTAATTACCATATGAATGCCTATGTTCCCAAATCTGTAGCTCCATACATGCATGTATATGTATGTATGTATATACACACACACATGTGTGTATATATATATATATCCCTAAAGAGAGTATTACTTGTCTGTCCAACAGGTACTACATATTAATCTGACTGAAGATGAATTACAATTTTAATTTCTTCACCCCCAAAATTTAAGTTATCCTTTCTCATGTTGCTTCTCTTCACTTAGCTGTGTTACAAACAAGCAAACAAAAACAGGTTGAATGGACTTCCTTTGGCAAACTCTCTTGAACTGGCTGCCAGTCCTCTTTGTTTATACATAATATATACTGTTATATAATTTGGATAGCATATTAATTTTTAACCTTACATTGAAAAATACAATGCTGGAGGGATAAACTACTACCCTGTCTTACAATTGTGTGACTGCCCTTGCCCAGGTGATAAGCCAGAGAAAGGTCTAGACATGTAGACTTCCCTAATTTAAAGATGGTTGTAACACTGCCTGGATTTCCAAACTGCAAAATCCAAGCTGCAAAATCCAAATGACCTGTGTTAAAGCAATAGATGTCTAAAATAAACAAAGCTAAAAGAAGCTGTTGGAAGTTGTTGAGAAAGTGTTGAGTGCCCAGTCAGACTTCATCTGCCTGTCAGTCATGCTATATGGTCCGTCTGCTATTGGAAGCCCAGTCTCCCTGATGGCCAAGTTCTCTTGGGCAACACAAGTCCTAAAGTAGGTAAAAACAGCATCATTAACCACTTGCTGACCTATCTTTTTCCTGATATTTTATGCTAAATTATGTGGTGTATTTAGTTGTATGTAATTGTTTGTTTACTGTATATCTTATTTATGTGCTAAGGAAAAGTAAAAGCAATTCTAAGTTCAACTTGTCTCGAGAGATCCATGTCCTTTTCTCCCTCTGCCTTTTCAGATATAAAGATCTTGTGGCTAAGGTTAAAGCCCGCATCAAATCCTTTGCACAGATTGTATTGTTTTTCATCCAAAAGTAGCACTCAAGTCAGAAACTGTGCCTTGAAAAACGATGGTTGTGACTGGTTCCTCAGAACATCTCTCAATGACCATCATAATACCTTAGTATATGGATACTATTATTCGATATTTAAAATGTTAAAAATTTATTAATTTTTTATTAACATACGATATTTGTGCATTTTTTTATTCCTTCACACATTGGGTGATGATCAATTCAGGGAAATGATCATATCTGGCACCATCAACTTACATTATTTCTTTATCTGAGTACATGCAAATTCCTCTCTTGTATTTTGAGATATACAATGTATTATTGTTAACTATATTCACACCATAGAACATCAGAACATTATTCCTACTATGAGAGAAAAAAGGATGTGTACATATACACATACACACACATAGTTTATACTATATATACTATATACTATATATACTATGCACACACACACACACACACACACACACACACACCAAGGATTGAATCCAGGGGTACTTAATCACTAAGCCACATCCCCAGCCTTTTTTTTTTTGTATTTTATTTAGAGACAGGACCTTTCTGAGTTGCTGAGGCTGGCTTTGAACTTGTAATCCTCCTGCCTCAGCCTCCTGAGCTGCTGGGATTGCAGATGTGCAGATGTGCACCATTGCACCTATTGAGAACGTTTTACTGCTTGCCCAACCTGCCCCTTTTTCCACTCCCAGCACCATTTCCACTATTCTCCACAATCTCTGGCAATTACTATTCTACTCTGAATTTCTATGAGATCAAAAGACAAAGAATAAAACTACCAGAAGATAAAGCAGTCTGCCTATTAGGTATAAACCCAATATTTATTTTTAATACATAGAAACACAATATCATCTCACTTATTTCATAGAACAGAAAATTAATCTGCTTTAAATGATTTTTAAAAAATTATATACTCTCAGGCTTAAATTAGGTCATCCTCCCGTCTTCTGATCTTTCACATTTGAGCCAGCAAATATTTTCCATTTCTCAATGTCCACCTCAAATGCTATATTTTGTAAAGTTTACTATAACCTTTGAGTCAATCATTTTTTACATCAGAATTACAAGCAACTTATACCTCAAGCTAGTATTTTAGCCCTTTATTATGTAGTCATATTTTTATCATAAAATATATGATTGTATACTGCCAGCACATATATGACCTTGGGCTATTATTTATTCATTATCTGTGCTCTCAGTGCTTAACTCAGGATGATTCTTATAATATTTGGTTATAAATGACATTCTGGATTTAATTACATTGGAATACTAGTTAGTATCATTCTGATAAGCAAAAAGCAAAATTCTGTCTTATAAACGTCCTTAGTTTGTATTACTCAGGTGTATAATCATCATTTAATTCAATAATTTCTTTACCATATGCTTGTCAGATGGCTTGTAGGTCATTGGTTAGTTCCCAAGGGGTTACAAAGCTTTACTTTCACAATTTCCCCTGGTGCTCTCATTTTTCTCATGGAGGAGTGGACTTTTGCAGGGTTTTATTTTGCCAACCTGGAAGTGGTCTCTGTATTTCTTTTCAGACAAACCTTGAAACTTTCTGCATTTCAAGGAATTTGTACATTTTGTATGATTTGGCATAATGATATTCTTAATATGCCCTTAGTGTCCTTTAGGTGTCTAGAATTTTTATCGATGTCGCCTTCCTTGATTCCAATACTGTTCATTTATCCTCTCTCTCTCTCTTTCTCTGATCAGTCCAAGTAGAAGTTTATCCATTGTAATGGTATTTTCAATGAACCACGTTTTTTCATTGATTCTTTTCAGTGACATTTTTGGTATTTTCTATTTTATTGATTTCTATTCTACTGTTTATCTTCTTTATTCTGCTTACTCTATATTTCTTTGTTCTATGGCTTTCTCTATTATCTTAAAGGTACAAGGGAGGTTATTTATTTGAGACCCTTCTTCTCTTGGGTTTAAGCATTTTGTGCCTTGAATGCCTCTCTGAGTAGTGACATTCCACAAATTTTGATATGTAGTATTTTCATTTTCTTCCAATTTAAAAGCTTCAAATTCCTCTTTCGATTCCCCCTGTGAACAATGGTTTATCTGAAGCATACTAGGTAGTTGCCAAATATTCAATTTTTTTCTAGGTAGCTTTTATATCATTGATTTCTAATGTAATTTCATTTGCATAGAGAACAGACTTTATATTATTTGAATCAATTTAAACTTATTGAGACTTGTTTTATGCCCAGCATATGGCCAATCTTCCCAAACATTTCAAGTGCACTTGGAAAAGATACGCATTCTGCTGTTACTGGGCAAAGTGTTCCAGAGCTGTCACATAAGATATGCTGGCCTCTCATGTGGTTCAAAGTCTCTGTATACTAACCAACTTCCTAATAATCTCATGAATTATTGAAAGAGGGGTATTGAACTGTTATTTGCTTCTTGCATTCTGTAGCTCTATATAAGCATATAACTATTTCTCATTGTTATATTCACTTAATAAATTTACCCTTTATTATCATGCAATTATCATATTTATTCCTTTTAAAATTCTTGTCTAAAATTGGCTTTGTGTTAATGTAGTTATTCCAGATTTCTTTTGATTAGTGTTAGCCTAGTATATCTTACACCATCACTTTACTTTTAATCTACTAACATCTTTATGTCTAAAACAGGTTTTATAAAGACAGCACATAATTGGTTCTGATATTTTAATCCATTCTGAAAATTTTAAATTTTCAAATTGAAATGTTGAAATACTGATATTTTCTATGCTTATTAATACAGTTGCATTTAAATGCACTATCGTGCTATTTGTTTTATATTTGCCCCAATATTCTGTGGTGCTTTGTTCCTTCTTTTGGAATCAGTTCTGAAAAAAAAACGATCAAATTTCAACTCTGTATCTAATGGGAATATGTTTCAATAATGGGGGTAAATCAAAGACTTTTTAAATAATTGAAAATTAAGAGAATTTTTCACAAAATTACATTATGAGAAATATGAAATAAAGATTTGCTAGACTGAAGGGAAATGACACATGATTTAAACATGTATGCAAGAAAGAATTAAAAGCATTAAAATGTTGAATATTTAAGTAAATATTTTCCTTGAATTCCTTAAGTCTACTATAATTAATTTCAAAATTATAACACCATTTTGGAGTTTATAACATATGTAGAAGGAAGGTATGTGATGTGACATTAGAATTAACAGTGGGGAATAAATGAAATTACTTTGTTGCAAAGTTGCATACCTTTTAGGAGAAGAGTAAAATATGATTTCTTAAGTATACTGTAATATAGATGTACTCTCTAACACAGAAGCTACAATGAAAATAAGCCAGGAAGAATACAGATACTTCACACAGAATAATAAAGAAATAGTCAATAAAAAGTATTGGGCATCATTAATAATGAGGAAAATGAATGTTAAAATTACTATGGGATTTGATGCTACACTCTATAGAAAACTTGAAATTAAAAACACTGACATGAGTTCCCTTTTTTTGATGAACACAAAGTAATAGGAAATGTCTATACCAGCCTATGTGGGACACAAGACAAAACATGAAAACTGTGGTATTTAAAGACAGTCAACTTCACGCAGCAAAGGACAGTTATCACCAGAGAAGAGAAACAAGATGAGCCCTATGATTGTGGGAATGTAGTTCCTGAAGGGAGTTTCATAGACTTGGGGAGTATCAAATTAGGATCAATTAGTATCAAATTAGGAGGAAGATGGAGGTCAGCCACAGGTGAGAAGATAATATGGAAAAGCCCAGGTGGCTCCATCCAGAGCATGAATGAATGGGAAGATGTCTTCAAATGGCCCAAGGTCTATGTAACTGGAAGACTGCAAGGGAAGCAGGCTTGAAATGAGACATGTTCAAGGAGAGAGCAGGAGGTTAAGGACAGTTATTTTATTACTGGAGAAATCTGAACACTTTCAAAGTAGAAATTTTATTATTAATATAGTTGATTTAAATATGCTATCTTGCTATTTGTTTTATATCTGTCCAAAGTTACAATTTCTCATTTTTAAAAATATTGTGGATTAACCAGTTCAGTGTACCACTTATGTAAATTAGCGTGCCTACAGCACTTGTAAATATAATATTCCCTCAAGTATTTAATTTATACACTTAGTTCTTGTGAAGAGGGATTTGTTCATCGAAAGTAAACACTAACTCAAATAGTAATGCAAACTGAAGGGTATGATCAAATTAATGAAGTTTTAATGGTTTTTAATGTTTGCTCATGTTCAGGTAATCATTTCTGCATTTGTTAATGTTAGAATTACTGGTCTCACATTACTACCTACTGGAGGACCCAAACTTACTCTTGATTCATTTTTATGTTACGAAGAACATCACCTTTACAGATGAATACAATAAATGCAAATCAAAATCAGTAGTAATAAGTACCATTACAAAGAGAATTCTGAAATAGCAAAACCCCTTACCAACGCTAAATTTTGGATTTTATTCAATAATTCAAAACTCCATATTTGGGTAAATCAAGTGCCTTGGTACTTGTTTTAAGGAGAACTGAAATTTGTGCTATTGTAATAATGAATATCAAGTTTTGTGCTTTTAACTACTGCGGAGGCAACCTTCCTACCCCATACCCAAGAATTTTACCCACCCATTCTTGCATTGATGGAGATGTCTGTTTTGTTACTTTATAAAATGAACGCATTTAAAAATTTTGTGATATTTAGAAAATGGAAATTCTTTTCCAAAATGCCCCCTCCTGAGATTATTCAGGTAAAAGAAAGTCTTGCCTCAGTGCTAATGCGTTTAAACACCTGCTAGTTCTGCATTCATATTGCTGCAACATAAGAGGTGAAGGCTGTTCTCACAAGGACAGGCTAAGTGTATTTACTAATTAAATAACACACACGGATGCTGAATTGGTTCAGAACCCAGTTCGAGCCAGCACGCCCGTTGCTTTTGGCCTTTTGTACAAATGCATCCCATGAGCTTTCTGGGTGAAATCTTTCCTCTGCCTTCAGTTCGGCGACTCCATTCTTTTCCAAACTCCAATCCATCTGAATTCACGCCTCGCCTTTGATTTTCCTCTTGGTCCCCTCACGTTTTCTGCAAGTCATATTGTTGCCTTTTCGACTGTATTTATCACCAAATCCAGGAGCTGATTCCTACTGAAACTCATCTTCATTAAATGAAGAAATGATTCCTGTTAGGAGGCAAAGAATAACTTGACAATTCTTATTTAAAACAATCACACACTGCATTTTTTTTTCATGAGGTTTGAATGATTCTAGAAAAGCGATATAATACATTTATACAAATAATTAAGTCAGTGTATTTGAAAGAAGATGAAACTTCAAATGATTTTTTATATGTCCTGATATCATCCCCTTAACTTGGGTACAGTCTTTTATCTGATTATTTCTGATTTCAAAATTTTTTTCATAGATCAAAGTGTATAAAATAAAATGCAAATGGTAGAAAAATGCACACAGTTGAGAAAATGTGCTTCATGACGGACAAATTGGATACTAAATTCCCAAATAAATGCCAGTAATTTTGAGTACAACTGAATTTGGGAATATAAGTGGCAATGACATCAGTATAAAATATTTTTATCTTTTCTATTATTTGTGTGTGTTTAAAATGCATTCTTATCTAATTTCCATGAATAATGGTGTGAGTGCCAATGGGAAAAGCAGTAAAGATAATTAATATCATTGCTTGACTCTTCAGAGAGGAAAACTATGTGTAAATTAATTCCAAACATCATTTGTTATTTGTAGTACAAAGTTTCCTGTAAATGTTGATTATCAATGTATTACTTTTTATTTCATTAATTGAAAGTGTGAAGCCACTGCAGAAAAATGAAAATAAAAAGGGAATTGGACAATAAATTATTCTCAAAAATCAGGAAATCCTGTGTCAACCTGCTAAAATTCTGCATTGGAGGTCTTTTTCTTGTTTTATGTGTTTTGTTTTCTTTTTCTTTTCCCTTTTGGTTTATTATGGATCACTGAGTCAGCTCTCACAGAAACATAGAGAAATCAACATGTATGTTTATGTGGTACACACTTGGTGAGACATAATTGAGCAAATACCCATATAGAACTGTACACTAAAGGACTAATGTAGCCCAAAGAAAGTTTGTTCTTTGCTCCAGCACCCAAGAGGTACCCTCTAAGCACAAAAACATCCCAACTGAGAGGAGTGTCTCTATAAACTGGGGTCCCTGAGCTGTGCCAGACAGAACCAGTGTTTTAAGGTTCACAGAGGGATGACGGTGGAAATTTGGCAGGGCTTTCTGTCTGTGCCCCAGCAGCAGTTGGCCACATCCTGCATACCCATGCCACTGAAGGAGGTCTCCTCAGTGACCTCCTAGACTCTATTCTTATGAATTCTGTGCAAAAGAAATTGCAAGTGAATACAAATTCTCCTTGGGTCTGGGTTTCTAGCTATTCAATTTGCTAGCCCACAGGTAGCTGTTTTAGCCACATTTTTCTTCCTGGTTTGTATGACATCTTTGTCATTCTTCTTTTCTCTGCCTGGAGTGGAGGAAAAAAAAAAAACAGTCCGGTGTTCCTTTGCTCACTGTGGGGGATTGGTCCACTCTGGAATTCAGTTTACTTGGTTAACTTGTGACTTTAGCTCTCTCATGGGCTCAATAAAAAGTCATGATTTCATAGATTTGATTTCTTTCTTTTCTTGTTAGCTTGGAAGTAATGTTTTCTTGAAGTTCTCTGCCTCCTAAGCAGAAGCAGGACACCAAGGTATCTTTATATCTTGCTTTTTCTAGAGTAAGACAGTCTGTTGCCACGTGGTACAGTCAGGGGGAATAAATTCCCTGTGTTCCTGCTCATGTCCCCTTGGGTGTTGGTAGCAATTGAGCAGGAAATTTCATAAAAGAAAGAAAAAAAGGATGGTTGTGCCCTTGCCCTAATTTTATTTATTTATTAGAGTATATGGTCCTGATTTATGATATAACACAAGGTTGAATTTCACTAATGAGCACATAATTTCTTAAACTTTGATGGGCAGAAATATTATCTATTTAATTGTTGGTGATGTGATGACATGAAATAATAAGAAAAACTACCAAACCAAAGAATGGCCACATTTCTTCTTGCACTCATTTTGTTTTTAGAATTACAGTTGGGATTGTGCTCATGGCTTCTCTTTCCCACACTGCCTATAGACATCTAATGACTATGAAGCTCTTTACCCACCATCTTCAGGGACTGTTGGCAGTGCCTGAGAAGTTAGTGATGATGTGTTCACATTGGCCTTTTCAAACATAGAACTAGCTACTCAGTTTTCTGCTTTGTTTCCTAAACCAAATCCAGGACAGTGGGGATAAAAAGCTAAGTCCTATGACTACCTTTCTCTCAACAAAGAACAAAATGCCTGGCTTACAGTAAGCATTTAACAACGAATGACAGCGTGGATAGCTTCTGCTTATGATTGTTAATTGGGATCCACACATCTTAAAATTGATGAAGTTCTCCTCTAACCCCAGACATTAGTGATAGCTAAGTGCCACTCTTAGATTCATGTTCATCTTTTTATCCCTTTTTAAATTGTTTTCTTGAGTGGAGAATTGGAAGAAGCTATCATAGGGATAATTATCTTGATAGAACGTAAGTATTCTATTTTTATCTAAAAATTCTAGAGTTTATTTTTATTTTAGGGTCTAATTCAAGTGTTTTTTATTTAGCTATGTGTTTTATATAATCTGTGGCCACATACTATACTTTGATGATTTATAAAATGCATGGTGATAAGGAAGTCATGTAACTCTCTCTTTGGAAATTAATGTGATACCAATACCTCTCCTATTCAATTTGTTTTTGTCAGAATGGAATGTAATTTTAAATACAGAAATTTTTCCTTAAACAGTGTATATATTCTTTATGATTCTGACTCCCTCTTAATTGTGAAATCCTGTGGATCGTATGAGGACATAGGTTGTTGTCTCTGCTCAGAGCCTAGCATGTAGTGGGCACTTTTAAATTGTTAATAAAGCAGATTGAGTATTTGTAATAAAATAAGGGACATCATAATAACAAGTAGAATAATACTCAGAATAATAGACTTGCAACCCATTTGGAATTTTTTATCAAATTGAGGGCAGAACCATAAACATGGTGAAAATCTGTACATGCACATAAATAAAAGTGGTGAATTGGTCCTTATTTCTTGAGCCTGTGTACTCTAATTCCTAGCAATGTCATCTACATAGTTATTTGAATTTCCTTGTGCATATAAAATAGAAATGATATGTGTATCATGTATAAATTTATACATATTAAAAATATAATCTGCATAAATTACTCATAAATGTTTATGTATCCACTAAAATAACATTGTGCTATTTTATACTTATACTATAATTGTCATTGTACTCTTATGCTTATCCTATGGTTTTTAGAATAGGCTTACTGTAGAATAGTTGCTTTTTAGATGTTTTAGTTCCCTTTTCTTTTTATTCAGATACTTACAGTAAGTGGGAATGTGCGGTAATACACATTCTAAGAAGAGCAAACTTCAGATAAATGCATTTTATTATGTTTAATTAGTAAATTTAAGTAATCAAAAAATTCACTGAGCTATTAGTATTATTAAACAATCTAAATGGTAATTTAACCTGAACATAAAACAATGCAACATTTAATATAATACACTTTTAACAATCCACAGAAAGCAAGAGTGTAAGAGCATTTTCTTGAACTCTTACCCATCCTTCCTATTTTAGCTTATATTTAATATTCCAGAGGAAATTCAGAGGACCTCTGGATAACCCCTGCTCATTCTACTATTTTCAAGATACCCATGACCCTCAGAGTAAATGACAGGTGCACTTTGAACTTCTCTTTCCTTGTTGAAGAGTAAGCTTTGGGAGGACGGGATCATTTGAGTCCTTATTCATCACTGGTTTGTCAGTCCTCACCACAGTATCAGAAACACATTAGATAAGCACAAGTACATTTATTCAACAAGTATTTATTGATTTCAAATGTTATTTGAAAATATTTTTAAGTTCACATTTTCATTTAAATAGCACTCATATTATTATTTCATCGTGATGCCAAAAAAAAAAAAAATTACCATTCTTGATTCTAAGGTCATGCTATCAATGGAAATTTCCTATAATGAACTTGTTTCCCAAGTTCAACAAGATGCACTGTTGTTAAGAAGTTGAAGTATTCCAGTCTCTTGAGAAGTATATTTATTGTTGAAAAATTCCATATTTTTAATGCATTTAAACATTCTTGTTTGGGAAAGTAGATGATGGAAGAAGAAAGATCCACAAAAGACTTGAGTCTACTACACATATGATGGGTTTAAATTTTAAATTAGTAAGTTAGTGTATTAGAGAGAGACGAATGGGAATCTTGTTTAAAAATGGAAAATAAAGACAGGTCCAGTAGCACGTATGAGTAATCCCAATTAAAGGATCCAAAGTTCAAGTCTAGCTTGGGCAACTTAACAAGACCTTGTCTCAAAATAAAAAACAAAAGTGGCAAGGATGTAGATCAGTGGTAGAGCACCCCTGGGTCCAATACCAGTGTCCAAAGACAGAAGAAAATAGTAGCCCACATCTACAGATGAATGTAGAAATACAAAAGTCTTAGACACTTAGGTTTAGCACCTTCTTTATACTTTTTCACAAGTTCAGCATATTTTTGCTGCTGTTCCTCAAAATATTTTAATGATGGTATAATTCTAGTTCCAGCAATATTCTTTAAATTATTATAGCTTTGTGTCCCTTGAAAGTAATTGGTTAAGGCTCTGTCAGCAGTAGTAATTGCTTTTTTATAAAGAACATTTATTTTTGTCTTTTATTATGCAAAAATGTGAAGGATATATGTGTATGTTTATGTATATATATGCATGTATGTATATATTTTATTTTTAAATATGTTGTTAATCACGATATATTACTTGTGAAATTCATTTTCAATTTACTCATTTTTAAAAATTACTTTATTCATAGCCACTAATATCATAATAATTATAAATAAAGGAGCTCTAGATAAGGTGGCATATTTTCTCTGAAAGCAGATTGTATTTTGCTATAAAAACATGACAACAGTATGGTTCTAATTACCTTCTATAGTTTAGAGAGTGGCAGCCAGCCAATAAACTGCATTTTTTTCTCCTAAAGGATATAACCAAATAAATAGTAGATGAAGCTTTTGTTGACTCTTGGATATGTAAATTAAGCATGCTATTTAACAAGTTATTTTGTCATCCTGATGAGTGGAAACATTGATTTGCAAGACTAATTATACTCACTATTTTTAGAACAAGCAAAGAGTTCTGCATTATGTAGTTTTGTAGGGCATCAGAATTGGACAGGCAGGTTCCCTGCAGGTCAGCCCTTCTCAGAAGATGCCTGGGATGTTTACATAAAACTTAGCTTGGTGGAGGGGTTGAAGTTTATAATTCAGTGATTGACTGTGGGGCCATTTTGCATTTTGAAGTCAATTGGAGCTGTCTGCTTAGACACATTGTCCCAAATGTCAATGAGGGTCTGCATCTGTAAACAGGCTACTAATTACCAATATATCTTTAGTGGTAAAATAAGTTCAGACCTTTATTAGTTCTCTGAAAAGCACAGCATAAAATATTATTTTGTTGCCCTAGTAAAATGTCTTGTGAATAATTGAGATCCACTGCACAAATGTGTTTTGTGCTCGACAGCTTTGAAGAGAGACCCAAGAGAGGAGTTAGCACTCAGGTTCTGAAGTTACCCAGAGGAATAAAGAAATAATCATCTTTTCCAAGGAAAGAAGTGCATAACTACTTTAACTCACAATTATACTCCAAGTTTCATATTTTTAGCTACAGTGAAATTCAGGTTTTTCATGAAATTGGGGAATATATTTTCTAGATATAACTACTGAAAAACTGGTCAGTCTTAAGCACATTTGGAGTAGAATACTGTGAATTTTAATGGAGTATCGAGAAAAAGTAGAAATTACACATAACGTGGTAACAGGTATCCCAGTCTCATGGTTTATAGGCATGAGGACACTCTTATGCACTGAATTTACTATATAATAGAAAACAGAGTCAATTTTCTCTGCTTTACTGAGAAGTTAGCCAAAAAATTTATTTTTTGAATACATAGAGAGACAAAGCAGGGCTCCTCATAGGATTAATTCTGGGCAAGGGCCACCACAATGCTGTTTAAATGAACTCTTTTTCTGAGAAATCAATTTTCCACTAAAATAGTTACTATATTCCTACTGGAGAAGAAACCAAAGCATGGAAAGAATTATATATTTGCCTCAGCATTTGCACAGGTCTTTGGAGACTGAATGTCAAGGCACATTCTGGAGTAGACAGCAACATTCTTTCTAGTGGCAATGGTTCTGTCTGCAAGATTCAGATCTGCACCATTTATATCAACTATAATGTTAAATTTTTATTTTCCGTCTCCTTGTTCCTTTAGTGTTGTGATATCTAGGGATACTTAGCCACCAAGTTGAAGGTCAAGTTTGGAGAAGTAAAACTTCAGGTTAACAGCATCTGTATTATATTCTTTCCCCCCATCTTCAACACCAGTTAAAGACCTATCTTACTTGTACTGTTCAGAGGTTGAAACATAATCTCAGTTACATGTTACAGAAAAAGTTGAAATAACATTTGCTGAAGATCAAGTTCATGAGCCAGGCACGAAGTTAGAAGTTTGATACATGTTATTTTCCTTAATCTACACAGCAATTCTGTGAAATTGAAATTATTACCCTCATTCTATGGATGGTCAGATGTGACTCTCAGCTAACCAGAGGCGGAGCTGGAATGACACCAGATCTGCCTGATTCCAAGTCTGTTTCTATTTCTTAACCTGATCAAAGGAATTCCAAAATTTTAACTGTGGAGGAGAATGTGATCACCCAGTAAAATTATTCATCTGATACTCAAATTGCTTCTAAAACTCTTAATTAGTCATCAATTGACATTTAAAGATTGCTAATGAGAAACTGCAGCCCTTCACCGAGCCCCAAAATGTCTACAGTCAGGTAGAGTGGTACATGCCTGTAAATCCAGCAACTCAGGGGGTGAAGCAGGAGGATTGCAAAATAATAAAAAGGGCTGAGATGTAGCTCAATGGTAAAGCACCCTGGGGTTAAATCCCCAGTACATTAAAAAAAAAAGTGTATAGTTGTCCCATCTTAGAAATTAGTCAAATATTCATATGACTATTAAAATTAAAATTAAATTAAACTAAAAAGATCAGTTTCCCAATCTCACTGATCACATTTCATGTGCTCAGTAGCCATTCGAGGCTGTTATTGGACTGTGAAGATAATAAAACATTTCAGAAATGAAGAACATCCTATTGGACAGTGATGGTCTATAGGGTCTGTCTGTCTATCTAATCTATCTAAAACACATATATACACACACAAATACACATGCACGTAGAGATACTCTTTGACTTAGATTACATCCTAATAAACTCATCATAAGTTAAAAATATCACTAAGTTGAGAATGTATTTGATATACCTAATCTACTGAACATCACAGCTCAGTCTTCCCTACCTCAAACATGCTCTGAACACTTAAATCAGCCCAAGTCGGGCAAAATAATCTAATGTAAAGCCTATTTTTAATAAAGTGCTAAATATTTCATGTGGGTGACTGGGAGCTGTGGCTCACTGCCACTGCCCATCATCACGAGAGAATGTATCCCATATCACTGGCCTAGGAAAAGAATCAAAACTCAAAATTTGAAATGTGGTTTTTACTGAACACTTCAGACTATCACAAAGTTTAAAAAAAAAGTAAAAAAAAAAAAAAGTCAAACTGTTATAAGTCAGACCACCATATGTCAGGTACTGTCTGTATGTATATACATAAACACGTGCATACACATCTATGTGTTTATGTGCATATATCAAAACATACACATATTCTTTTAAATTAACTTGCACATAAATTCCTAATATATCACACAAGTTCATGGAGATCTATTCTAGATAAGGTCTGAGCACTCTTAAATCTAGTTTCTTGATTAATAAACTCCACTCCCCATGTCATGACTTTTAAGCTCCTTTTAATGCCCCTGCGGCTTGAGAGCAGTTTGGAGAGGTTGTTCTGGAGAAATGATTGTTCTCATCATTTAATTGTTATGTATAATTATAGATACCAGAGGTGGAGTGGATTTCAAAATCATGTCGTTCAACCACCTTATTTTGCAAAAGAGGAAACTGAAGTCACTATGACCCTCCAAGTTTAACAGCTCATTTGTTTTTCCTGTTTGCTTATTTCAAATCTCCATTCATTACACATAGATGAGAAAAGTAAGCTACAGTTCTTCACTTAAAATCATGAGCTCTGTTAAGAAGACACATTTCCCTTGCATTTGTATAGATTATTTTTGTTATTTACTGTACATAATCAAGAGAATCATCTGCAGATCCACATAGACTTCACCAGAATCTCAAAGCATTAGGTGACACTTGACATGGTAAGAACTGTGACATGCAGCCTAAGATTTCTACAGAGCGACTGCATTTCAGGCTTTAAGATTTGCCTTGTAGTATGCCTACTGAACCCAAAAACAACAGGAAATGGGGCAGGCATCAGAATGAATTCATAAAGCGGCTCATTCTTACAGGGAACTCTTAATTGAATTGGAAGCACCACATTAAATTAAAATAAACATTTGCATATTTTATTGAGAAGCTAGATGTTTTGTTGCCAACACTGTAGATAATGGTTAAGAACAACTTTGAATTTTAAGAATTAGAATAAATTGTTTTATTTTCTTAAAATAAAAGCAACAAGAAAATTGTAAATCCTAAAACAATCCTTGACAACGATCAGAAATGTGCTTGAATTCGTTTCTTCCAATTTTGGTGATGTATAAAGCCCGGAGAACAAATAAAGTCATGTGAAAACTATGTAGGCCGGACTTCATTCTAATTCCAATCATTGTGGATATGTAATAACTTTTTTGTGTTCCTCAAGCTTAAATGTTCATAATTTGTTATTTTGATTTTTGTAATCTTTCATGGAATTTTGAAATATTGACACAACAAAAAATGTTATGCTAACTTTGACGGTTTCTCATTATTTCTGACACTATTTATCTCCTATTTAATATCAAAAGACAGAGACCTGTTTAATAATTGTTGATTTTTTTTTTCAGTTTGAGATAATTACCATTTTTGAATGGTTATTCTCCTGTAGGGAATTAAATGCCTTTAGGGATGCCTTCATATTTTTTCCTTTTAAAACACGGCTTTGAAATAACATCTCATTATGTGAATGGTCTTGAAAAAATAAAGCTACAGAAGCACAGAAACAGACGTTCCTCACCCAGTGTCTTCTAAGGAGCTTGGTGTCTATCGATGTGATGTAATTGGGAAACCCATGATCTGCTCCCTGGTCCTCCAATATATTTGCCTCATAGCCTGGGAGAAAGAGGCTGCCAAATGATCAGCATCCAAGTGTTTATGCCCTGCTTCCTTCACACGGTGCTGTGAAGTGGCTTTCTCTCTCCAAAAGAAAGGAACAATTGTCAAATTTCATTGGGACCCAGATGGGAGGAGATGTGAGTCTACCCAGGATGATTATCCCATGTCGGGTTAAGCAGAGGAGGGCCTTTTCATGAGCTCAGTGGAACTGGAAAAGGAACTGAGAGAGTCCACAGATCAGTGACGCAGGGATGATATACCTGTCTTTGAATAAACAACACTTGGATGTATTTTCCATTTAACCATTTGAATAACCCAATCATTCAGTAGAAATGCGTGTATGAATGTGTGTTATGTCTCTGTGTGTTTTACAACCTGAATTTTGCTTCTATATTACTAACATAGAGTGCTTTAAGTAAATGACTAAATACATCAGGGAATTTCCTTTTCTGAAGAAGTTAAACAGATTGGTTGTTTTCAGGTAGGTTTAAATACAATGTCTTGTGGCCAGTTGCTGGATTAAAAGCACATCACAGTTTTATTCAGCCTATTTAATCTCTCACTCTGGCACTTAGAGGAAATGTTAGGAAGGACTCCATACTGTCAGTGTGATAGGTCCCGGGATGTAGATGCTGGCTAAAGGTGGGCAAAGACTTTAGTGTAATGTCTCACACAATGCCTTGTATGTTCTCACTGGGCTCCAGAAAGCGTCAGTCAGTAACCATCCATCGGGAACAGCTCTCACCAGAGGCTGTGGGAGCCGTGATAAACCCCAGTTCCTTTGCCCCTTGTTGGGATGGCTCAGGAGCCATGCTCTCTCCTCCAGGGTTCCGCAGCCAAGGTTGGTGTGGGAATGCCAACTCTTCTGACTCCTTCCTCTCCTCTGAATGTTTTGCTATCCTCCCAGCATTTCCTGGGCACACCCTTCAAATAAAGAAGGATGCTCAAAACCTGAAGTCCCTGTCCTCCTACCTTAAGGACAACAGGGCACCCAGGAACCCTCACATTCAACTTTGTTTAGCACTCACTCAAGAATTCTTGTCACCAAGAATTATGTTTCAAAGATGTTCTCAGACTCCTTGGTGGTCAAAGAAAATTAGACAAGACCAACTAGGATGCGAGGCTTTAGAAAATCTATGAGTTGATATTCTGCCAATGTTTTCAAAATATAAACCAAGCCAATTAAATGAGAAAAGCTGTGGAAGCTATTGTCATTTGAGGACCAGGCAAGCTGAGAAATATACTAATTAAAGTGAGGGAAATAGTTATTTATAATTTACTAAAGGAAAAAATGGTATCTCAATTTAAAATTGTTTTATCACTATTTATAATTTGATAAATGAAGACAGTACCTTTAAAATTACTTAATTAACAAAAGTGTTTGTTAATAAATAGCGAGGTTCACATTATTCCCCATATATGTGAGGTGTAGCCAAACTCTTTCTTAACCACCTGTTTAACAGGGTCAGACAGGAAGGTGAGGAGGCAGCTTTGGAGTCAAATCTGGTTTCCGTCTCCTCTGACAACCAGGGAAGGGCCCTGTCACTCACTGGTCTTGGAATCGGAGGCACATAACCTCTTCCAATCAGTGTCTTTGTTCATAAAAGTAATAAAATTGAGATAATAGAAAGCACTGGACCTAACAGCATAGGAGAAACACTCAGAAAATAGTAGATACATATTCAATTTTTGTTCTTGTAAGGTAAGTTGATTTCTTTTGAAAAACACCATCTTTTATTTACTATGTAAATGAGTTTGCATAAAACACCAGACCCTCTATCTTTTCAGATGTAATCAAGGCCCCTAATCAGTTGACTGTGAATTCATCAAAAGAGATGATCTCCAACAAGACCTAATTTGGTGAGCACTTAGGGGACAAGGCGCAGACTCCCCTGCTGGCCAGGCTGAAGCACAGCCCTGCTGTCCACTGCATCATAGAGGTGCCCTGGAGAAGGTCGCAGGGTGGCCTTGGGCCTTCCCCTGGTCATGCTGCTCACAGTCAGCAAGAACATAGGAACCTGATTCACACCAGCAACCTGAAGGAGCTCCAGAGAAAACCCAGGACTCCAGGTCAGAGCACAGCTCTTCAGCCCAAAGGACCCAACCAGAACAACTGTAGAGGAGGAGAGTGATGTGAGGGCTCACGGTTTCAGAGGTCTTCATCCAAAGAAGGCCGGCTCCATTCCTCTGGGCTCGAGGTGAGGTTGAAAATCATGGCAGCAAAGGGTGGCAGAGGGAAGAAGCTCACATTGTGGTGGTCAGGAAACAGAGAGAGACTTCACACTCCAGATACCAAATATATACCCCCTAGTCACACCCCCAATTAACCACTTCCTCCAGCCACACCCCACCTATCTCCAGTTAATCTCTATCAGGGCATTAATCTACAGATTGGGTAAAGACTCTTACAATCCAGTCATTTCTCCTCTGAACCTTCTTATATTGTCTCACACTGAGCTTTTGGGGGACATCTCACATCCAAGCCATAACAATAGCTCTTGCCAAAACCTTGACTGCAGCTCTTCAAATCCTGAGCATAAGACCCAGCTGTGCTGTCCCTGGACTTAAAGAGGCTGTGAGTTAAGATCTGGTGGTTGTGTTAAGCCCCTAAATTTGTGGTAATGCAGCAGTAGAAAATGAATCTACCCTCATACTCTGGTCCACACAAGATTTTATGATTGTTCTCTAAGTCTTTTTTATTTTGCGCTGATACCTATATGGAGAAATGTCAGCTTTGTACTTTGGTACTAATTTTCCAACAAAAGTGCTAGCTATGTAGACTTTATGTCTTTTGACTATAAAAATCAAGCAGAGTAATAGTAATCTCGGACATGAATGTACTTCAGAGTTAAAAATTTAAAAAAAAAATGAAGCTATAAAGGCTTGTAGCCAACTTACTAATGTTGAACCACAATTTGGTGGAACCAGATTGTTAATAATAATGGTAAGGATAATATCAATAATTTAATGGCAAATATCTCACACTTATTAGGTAATGTACTTAATATGTAAACATTTAATTTAAATTTTACATTTTTTTCATTATTGTCATTTAACGGAGGAGAAAATACCCTTAGAAAAACAGAGTGACTTGCTGAAATTCAGCCACTAAATGGTGGAACCTGGTGTTAAAAAAGGCTGCCTAACCTGGGCGTGGTGGCACCTGCCTGTAATTCCTGTGGCTTGAGAAGCTCAGGCAGGAGGATCTTAAGTTCAAAGCCAGCCACCGCAACTTAGTGAAGGCCTAAGCAACTAAGCAAGATCGTGTCTCAAAGTAAAAATAAAAAGGGCTGGGGCTGGGAATGTGGTTAATAATCCCCTAGGTTCAAGTCCTGATACAAAAAAACACACCCCTGCCTAACTTAACCCCAGAGACTGGATTTTGAGTGGTGCCTCCAATCACATTTTATAATTTTTTTCCTCAATGAAGAGCTTATTTTTTATAATATGGAAGCAAGAAGATTAATACATTTGGAATAACAGAAATCATTCAACAATCATCAAATTCAATATTCTTAAATGTCCGAGAACATGATGCATTTATATTCAAGCCAAACTTGAATATATATAAAGTAATTGACCTATATATATATATCGGTCAATTACTTTAATGCTTCCAAGATACCAAACTGTCTACAAACATAAGCCTGGAAATCTTGATTTGTAATGAAATTCACTAATCTACTAAATAAAGTTAAGTAGGGTTTCTATAGATTAGTATAGCATAATAGAACTTCACAGAGAATTTAAACCATCATTATACAAATCACTGATATGAATCTTAGGAGACAAAGGGACTTGCTCAAGATGAGCTAATTTTCCTTTTCAATTAAAACTGCCCTCAAGAAACAACAAAAACCCATTGCACTGTAGATGAAGTCATGAGGTCGGAAGTCTGCGCACTGCCCTGGGAGCACCTGAAGATGATTTTCTTGAAAATGTGTGGTTTCTCTTACTCCTCTGTAGACCCATGGGATATTGTAAAATCAGGTTCAGGTGGGCATTCATCGGGTATAACCAAGAGAAAATGTGAAACTTCAACAAGATTAACAACAGAAAACAGACATACAAAGATTACCAGGTATTTCCAAGGCTGAAGAATGTATGTTTTCTGATCCATACCCACTGAATTTTCAAATTTAGCCAAATTTTAGAGCTCACATGTAGTAAAATCTTTTTCTAATGGTTTTACACAGGAATCTAGAGAGTTCCTTCAACTCTAACATTCTAAGTGTCCTTGGAATTTTCTTATGAATTTCAGTTACTTCCATGATAACATTTCCCATATCACAGCTTTTGCTGTATGTGTTCCAGAACACATTTACAACTTCTCTCGAGCCCCTTGACAGTCCATCAAAAACTAACTACCAGGAGCAGGTGGTATTCAAGCCAGTTCTAATATAACCATCTACTGTATCTTTTTGCATGCTGTGTACTTTGATGGTTATGCATAAAGTTCAATATTATGAATATTTGTTCAATAGGTCACGTATTGACAACAAGTCATAGCAAGCAAGTGCTAAATCCATCCCGATAATTTTTCTGCTCAAATCAATGGGCATGGGCTTTAAAACAGTAATCAATAATAGTGACAGATTTCAATGCTATTGCAGGGAATTTATATTAATACAAACAGCATCCACCTTATACTTGACCCTGTGGCATAGGAGGCAGATAATCAATACCCTTATGTCCCTGCTTGGATTAAATTCTCTTCTTTGAATATGCTGATTACAAGTCAACCATAGTGTTAACATTTTCTGCATAATTAAGATAATTTTATAAGGTAAAGTAAATTTTAACTTAGCAAGCACTTTTGTTGGAAAATTAGCACCAAATTGAAGAACACTCAACACACCCAATTGCCAGTGACATTCTTGATCACAAGAGTTGCTTATTGTAACTCAAGAAGTCAACACAGTAATTCATAATTGTTCTCTGCTTTGTGTTGTTATTATGAATAAGAAAATGCTGTGTGGTATATGTGTGTGTGTGTGTGTGTGTGTGTGTGTGTGTATGCATGTATGTTGAGATACTAGCTCAAACGTGGAATATTCTGAGATGCTTTTGTACATGGATAATGTGTAGCTAGAAAAGCAATTTAAAGGAAGGGAATGCATTACTTAATGTCAGTACAGCTTTCAATGTGACTCAAACTTAATGATTTTTTGAGAGGAGAAATAAACGGGTTGAGCTCCATCAGATGTCTACTCAATTTCACACTGTAGATAGTGTTTTAAAAGAAAATTTACTGTGGGAGTTGGAAAAGTAATTACTCTGAAACTACAGGACTATTGTCCTTTAGAATGTGCATTAATAATTTGGCCTTGGCCTTAGCAAAAAGCAGCGAAGATATGGGGAGGGGTCCACTAAACAGAAATAAATATCCACACCTAGGAGAAATGAGAAAAACAGACATTATTAAGATACGCTGGATGAGGAATTAAACGTTGTCATAGATGCTGAAAGAAACCCGTAGGACCTATGACATAAATGAGAAATACAAACCATCCTAGCTTTCCCTGGATTTCCCAGTGGAGTGGTACCCTTGAAAAATCATTTATTATTTTAAATGTCTGCTCATTGACATCCCAACCTTTTCCTCCCTTCCATCCTGGCCTCATTCTCTTTCTTCTTCGCAAACTGTAAGTTCCAAACTATCAACTCAGTCTTATTTATTTCCAGAATAGGGTCTTTTCTCTCTCCTTAATATAAGATCCTGAGAAGTGCTGGGACCATCAATTTGCAATTCACGTGCAACTCCGGGAGCACCCACCTTCAATCTCCGGGAGTCGTTTATTATTAATTGACAATAGCTAAATAAAGAGGTAAAATTAAAATCTTAACCAGAACCAAAATCTATAAATATAATCCACAATCCAATTATGGCTTTGTGTGGAGAGCCTGCCTAGCATGTGTGAGGCACTGGGTTCCACCCTCAGCATAACACAAAAATAAAAAAAAATAAAATAAGGTATTAAAAAAAAACTTTAAAAATAATAATCCCAATGGTCATACTTTAAATTTTTGATGTGTAACTATAAATTGTGAGATAAAACTAAATAGCAAAGGTGAGAAATATTAAAAATAAAGTAGAAGTGGACACTTAAATGTACCATAAGATGACATCATTGAATTGTCAAGAGAGGCTCCCCTCCAGATCCCTGGTTTCCACATCTGTGGATTCAACCCAGGAGCAAAAATATTTAGAAAAAGTTGTGCTTCTACACTGAACATGTGCAGACTTTTTTTTTTTTTTCTTGTCATCATTACCTAAAAAATGCAATGTAATATCTACTTTTTAATATTTTAACTACTTATTCTTGGCTACTGTTCCCTAGTGGTCATTTTTCCCTCATAAAAATTAATTGTAAAACCATAGAAAAGTATGTTTCAATGTTTGGAATTTTTTTTTCAGTGATGATTCTATGTTGATATCTAATTCCCATTTCTTCACCTACAATAACAAAATGTATATATTTATTCTTTTAAAATATCTTAATTATCCAACATATACCATGTAACTGCTAGGCCTTGGGAAATAACAAATGATGACCAGGCCGGATATTAGGAGTTGAAAAGCCAATGAAGAGAAAATTCATAAAAGTACATATTTATAATGGAATAAAATAATTAGAGTAGAGATTAGCAAGGGGGTTGAGAGAGAAAAGTGGCTTTTGGATTTAATGTGCAGAATGGGACAGGTGTTAACAAAATCAGTTTCAAAACTTTTAGCTGAGCTTAAAAGCTTGAGTGTTATGTCAACAGATTCTGAAACGTAAATCTACACTATTTATCTCAAACGAGTTATCCTACTTTGAAACATGGAATATTTAATTTAAAAAAATAATTCTGATTTGATTTCTGTCTCAAAGTAGCAAAAAGAGAAGGAACTTGAGTATTTTAGCAATAATAGAAAAGCTTAGTGTTTTGCATATGTTAATGTAATTTTGCACATGTTTAGTTAATTCCTGGAAATGGTCAAGCAATTTATTCTAGCTGGATTTAAAATGCTGTTTCTGGAATACTGTTTTATTTGGGAGCTGGGATACTATTTCCCCTTCTTCCCCAGGATCTCCTAGGACAATACTATCTCTACAATGTTGCTTTTATTTTTCCTTTTCTATTGAGTATGAGTAGAAATCAGCCAGATAGCCTGGATGGCTGAGTCATTTCCCTCCCGGCCACAGGCAGACCCACCAGTGATGACTCTGAGAGCTGCAGTAGGTAGCACTTCCCTGGTCACCATCAGAGATCTCCCACCTGCCTGATGGACAGATGGGGTGAGGTGAATGCCCCTCTCCAGGACTTGTTTAACACAATAGTGGTGGCCAGACTGAAGACCTTTCAGAGCAGTTCTTCTTGCCAGAAGATTATTTTCTGCAAGAGGGAAGGGCTATTTGTGATATTTGAAGGGGATGAGGAAGGGCCAGGTTTTTGATGTAAACTTGGGCTATAGCTTCTGGGCTTTCAAATGTCAAATTCTAATAATACGTGCCTCCCTCTCCCTGAACTTCTTATCCTTTCCTTTTGAATTTATATGACTTACTGTCCTCTTTTTAGTCACTGGACTATCAGGATCTATTTGCTGTATTATGTTACACATTCAAATACTCCACTAACCGTAACGTGTAGGTTCCTCCTCTAAGCTACATCCCAGTTTTGTTTTTGTTTTGTTTGTTTGTTTTTGAGGCAGGGTTTTGCTAAGTTGCCCAGGCTGGTCGAACATTTGCCATCATCCTGCCTCAGGTTCCCAGGCTCCTGGAATAACAGGCACATACTCCCACTGCAGCTCCAGGCTCTTCCTTAAAATTCTGTGAATTAAATACAGGTCTTAAAGAGGGAACACATCTTTACTATCCGGTTCAACTTTTTCTAATTTTCTACAAAGGAAAATAGAGACAAAGCAGGCACACACAAACCAGGAGTCCAGAGCCAACACCAATGAACAGAAATGCCCCAGCTTATCTCACCAATGTCACTGCACCCCGGGACAGAGTCCTACATCACTGGTCAGGATTCCTCTGTGCAAATTCCTTCAGGGATGATGGAAAGACTCAGTTTCCAAGATACAAAGCTCCAAACATTTCCATCTATGTGAAATATGAAGAGATTCACAAAAAATAAATAAATAAAGGATGCTGTTATGGTTTGAATGTGGTGTCCCTCAAAAGTTCATGTGTGAGACAATGCAAGAAGATTCAGAGGAGAAATGATTGAGTTGTAGCCTTAACCCCATCAGTGAATTAATCCCCTAATAGGGATTATTTGATTGCTAACTGAAGTGGTAGGTGCAGCTAGAGAAGGTGGGAATTGGGGCACGGCTTTGGGGTGTATATTTGTATCTGGTGAGTGGAGACCCTCTCTCTGCTTCCTTTCATGATCGCCATAGGAGCTGCTTCCCTCTGCACCACCTGGAGCCTCACCTGGAGCCTCACCTGGAGCCTCACCTGGAGCCTCACCTGGAGCCTCACCTGGAGCCTCACCTGGAGCCCCTGAGGAGTGGAGCTGGTCTTCTGTGGAACTATGACCTCTGAAACCCGTGAAGCTAGATAGTCAAGGGTCCGATCCAGAGATTGGCGGGATTGAAATGTTCATTCCTTCAGAGCCTTTCCTCCACCCTTATCAAGAACCCCCTGCTCCCACCTGTTGCTAAGGTAACCTGTTCCAGGAATTGCCCCTCCCTACAGGGAGTTACAATGTTGTTAATTAATGTGTCCTGGGCTGCTCCACCTGGCCCTTCCCCTAGCCATCTGCTTCTCACCTTTTGGCCACCCCACCAAGCATCTCCTGGGCCTCGTCACATACTCAGGAAGGAGAGAGATAAGGGAAAGAGAGCAGGGGGAGAAGGAATCCTAGGACATATAAAAAGGCAAGACACCCTCACTCCTTGGGATACCAGATACCAGCTATGGCCTCGTTCTTCCTCCTGGGAGAGGTCTATGTCACCCCCCCCCCCTTTTTTTAAAAAAGAGAGAGAGAGAGAATTTTTAATATTTATTTTTTAGTTCTCGGCGGACACAACATCTTTGTTGGTATGTGGTGCTGAGGATCGAACCCGGGCCGCACACATACCAGGCGAGCGCGCTACCGCTTGAGCCACATCCCCAGCCCTATGTCACTCCTTTTTAAATAAACCCTGCTTTATATGCTAGCCTCTGCATGCTTCTCTAATGTTATACTTCTACATGTGACGGAGCAGGACTCCTCACCATTAACCTGCAGTATCGCCATGAGCCCACAGATAAACTTTTCCTCCTCTACAGTTGTGCTATCAGGTCCTTTAGTCACAGCAGCAAAATAGCTGACTAAAAGAGAGGCTGGCGTAATGTAGGGTTTACCCTTGGTTTTTTTTTTTTATTTTTGTTTGTTGTTCGTGCATTCCATTTGCAGCCTTGATTCCGTTTCTGAGGTTCTGCCTAGAAGCCCCTCAGTTCCCTTTCTTGACCTTTGATCAAGGCCACATTCCCAAATTCTTTGTCTTCCCAGGGTCAGGTACAAGACACATAGGGATAGCTCCTGAGCCCCACTGATATTATTCCAAGTCCCCAAACCTAAACCTGCTTTCCTGCTTGCCCTTTTATTCCAGCAGAATCCACAAGAAAGGCTTGCCCCTGCATCCTGATCAACCAAGAGCTTCCCCTGGGAAGCCCTGGGTAGCCTGCTGCTTTCTCTCCAGGCAGCAGGGAGTACTACCTCTAAAACTCTTTCTAGTTTCTGGTTTCTTTTTTTCTGGATCTGTGTCATACCTTCTTCAAGGCAATAAAGTTAAAACAACATGTTGGATTGTCAGTAGTGCTTTATTTGAGAATGGTAAGAGGAATATCAGTATATATGGGAACAATGTAGACAGGGCTAAAAGTAGACTTACTTACCTGTGCAAGGAATAAAGGATGTCAAAGTTGGACAAAAACCTTTACAAGAATATCTGACAGCGTGTGGACTACGAGTGCCACCTGGTGGGAAAATTAAATAAACGCAGGAATGTTTTCTATTAGGAAAGTTGTAAAGGGGTTATTGTAATTTTCCTTATGAAAGTCACAGTCAACTAACACGCAGGTGAACCTATAACAACCCAGTTCCTCAGCATTGTACCATCCTGTATATCAAGTATATTCCCACATATCCTACAAGGTCCACTAATAATTCATACTAGGTCCCTCATTAGTCCTTATGCAAGATCAATTGAAGAAAATTGCTCAATTTTTCTGAGCCTGAGCTAATTTATGTATGCAATATCAGTTTATTCTCAAAGGATAAAACTTCAGCTATTGTGTGAATATTCTGTTTTTTACATGAGAAATACAATTCTGTGGCTCGAACACACAAGTTAGGCATTCTTTAGCAGTTAACATTCTCTCTGCTTCTAAACTCTTTTGCATACTATCTCATTTATTAGAACTTTGGTTAAGAGCCAAACAATAATCCACAATCTTTTTGTTGAGAATGTTCATATAAAAATTATTTCTATATCATTTTATTTTTGCATGTACAAAATTTTTATAAGCAAAGATATCCCATTTGACCTCCTTGTGGGTATGCAAGAGTATTTTCCAGCCAGTATGAAGGTGTTCTTGGGAAACATGATATTTTGTTGAAATAACAGAAAAGAAGAGTTGTGAACTAATATGTGCTTTGGCTCCAGCAGGCATGTGGGACTATTGCTAAGACAATGGGACCCACCTGGTGGCCCCGCCACATCCTGCAGAGTGTATCTGCCTGCTTTGTGGGAAAGGCAAATACACTGCCCAGCTAGGTTGCCATAATTGGTCCATTGAGTCCTAGAGTGAAGATTTGGCTTGTAGGAGGTATGACCACATTCCTAGAATTTCTATTATCTTCTTAAATATAGGCTTTTTAAGGGTATGATCCACACACTGGAAAACCCATTCTTCTGAGGTGTAGATTTCTATCATTTTAGCAAACGTATACAGCCATGTAACCAGCATTACAGATGGGAAACAGTACATTCCTGTTATCTGTCATCCCTAAATTTTCTTGTGCCCCTATCATCAGTCCCCTCCCCACAACCTGCAGGCTCTGGCAATCATCAAAATGCTTTTTTTAGGGGGATGGGTATTGGGGATTGAACTCAGGGACACTCAACTACTGAGACACATCCCCAGCCCTATTTTTGTCTTTTTATTAAAGACATGATTTCACTGACTTGCTTAGTGCCTGGTGGTTACTGAGGCTGGCTTTGAACTCCTGATCCTTCTGTCCCAACCTACCAAGCCACTGGGATTACACGCATGCACCACTGTGCTTGACCCAATATGCTTTTTGGTCCAACCAGGTCCAACCATTTCCTCTTTTCTAATGTGTCAAAGTAGATTCAAATAATATGTAGCCTTTTGTATCTTCTGTTTGTGATACTGGGTGAGAGCTTCATTCACCTTCCTATACTTGTCTGTGATCTGTTATTTTCATTGTGAAATAGTTCTCCAGTGTGTGGATACCTCAAGAATGATTTATCCAGACAATGCTTGATGAATAGTATGCTTTCATTTGGGGGCTGTTCCTAACGAAGCTGCTCTACCAAATTGTATACATGCTTTTTGTGGACATACATGTCCATTTGACTTGATTGCACATGTAGAGGTAGGATTAAGTCCTACTTGATTTTAAAATGGAAAAATCCCTGTTTGCCAAAGTGATTGATCTTCTTTCATCACCATGAGCAATCTTCCAGAGTCCCTGGTGCTTCACATCTTCCTTAGCACTTGGTAGTGACAGTTTCTATTTTTAGTTTTCATCCTAATAAATTTGTGGTATTTGTCCCACTTTGGTTTACTTTGCATTTCCCTAATGACTAAGGATGGTGATAATCTTTTCATGTGTTCTTGCTACCTATCTATCTTTTGTTTGGCCTGGAAGAGTCCTCCTTATGCTAATGAGATAGGTTGATTGCATTATCTTTATCTTTATTAATATCCTATCTACTTGTAATATGCATTATTGAGCAAACGAGGCCGTCTTAAACTTGAATCATATATAGGTTTGATTCTTCACCTTTTATTATTTTCATTGTGTTTGGATATTCCATTTTTAGGTGAATACACACCCAGAAAAGTCATGTTTGCTTGGTGAGCTAACCTGTTACAATTTCATCATCACTCCTTTGTTTAATTTGAACCTATCTGTATCTTTATATTTAAACTGACACATCTATTTAATTCAGTTCTATAATCCCTATCTTTGCTGCCTCCTTGAGATCACAGACACTTAATGTAATTGTTGATGTGTTGGGTTTTAAAGGACCACAGGCTGTTCATTTTTCTACTTTCTCAGTTTGTTCTATCTCCTTTTCTATCCCTTCCTTCCTTCCTTTAAATTCAGGGATGTGGGTTGTTTTCAAAATCCCACTTATATCTACTGGTATATGTTTGCTATATATCTTTTTAAATGATTGGTGGTTATTTTAATATGTACATTATTATTCAGTGATACCACCTAATAACAGACCTTATTTTAATTGCCCTAATTCAAAAGACTTGAATAAACCTCCCTCAAATGAAGACATACAGATGGCAGCAGGAATATGGAAAGAAAAAAATGCTGAACATGACTGATCACCAAGGAAATGCAAATTAAAACCACAGTGAGGTTCCTACCTGCTAGAATAGTTGTAATCAAAAAGATTAAAGATAACAAGTGTTGGTGAAGATGTGGAGAAGGGGAGTCTTTGTTCCCTTATGCACCCTTGGAGGGAATGTAAATTAGAACAGCCATGACA